>NW_027455904.1:0-28765 GCF_040206685.1 Ascaphus truei
GGAAGACGTAGGACGACAGTAGGGAGTCCAAGGGATGTCCCACGCTGCATAAAGGATGTCGAGGACCACATCCAGGAGATGCCCCTCGCTGGCCCCCCCCCTCCCCTTCCCCCCCTCCCCTTCCCCCACTCCCCCCTTCCCCCCCGCGTCTGCCCTGTTTGTCTCGTACGTCCGTCGTCTCCCCCTGTACATTATCATTTGTTCCGTATGGTAATAATAAAGAAAACGGGAACGTGGTCACTAATACATGACAATGGGTTGTTGGATAATGTATAATCTGTACCATGTCCCAATAAAAACTTTTTGTTGAAAAAAAAAAACTGGCAAATATAAAAGGATATATTTAAAAGATGGTGCTGCCTGTCTCAAAGGAAAAAATAAAAAATCAGTATTCTGCAACATTTGTCTAGAGTAATGTTTTCATTTTCATTTCTATTTCATGTACAGAAATCTGAATTTAGTTTAATTCGCAATGACCATTAAAAGAAATTTAACAAGCAGCATTTTTTAACCTAATAATCAAACGGCTTTGAAATATGCTGACACACAGCTCATTTTATCTCTGCAAGACACCAGCACATCAAAATGAATTGCAAATAACATCTGCACCATGAGCCATCCAAGCAGTTACCATGGACCCAGATATATTTTATGCTCAATTGATGAACATGGTGTTTATTTAAGCAAGTTCAGCAAACATCTCTAAATATTGAACTATTGAGCAAATGAGATATTTGCATGTCCTATACATGATGTACTCAAGGTACTCAACCTTATCCAACTTTGCTCTATAAATATCATCATCCCTTGTCGATTCCCTGCTGGATGAAGGCTGCTCCAATGACATACCAAGTACTGTGGTTGCAAGCCTCTCATCTCCACGTTGCTTCAACACATTTTCTAATTTCATCTCCCATCTTACCTTTGCTCATTGTCTTGGTCTTTTTCTTTCTAGTTGAGTACCATTTCTATCCAACGATTGTCATTTCTTCTTGCAATATGTCCGTCCCACCGCCATTTTAATTTCTTCACCTTTGTGATATCACAGACTTTTGTTTGCTCTCAAAAGCATTCATTCATTTTCTTGTCTTTTTCTGAAATACCCAGCATACATCTCTCCACACTTCTTTGAGTCTGAAGATTCTGAATTATTTTTTCATTTAGGGTCCAAGTTTCACATCCATACATGAGCACGGGCAGAATACACTGGTTGAACACTTTCCTCTTGAGGCACAGTGGATGATTTCCTTGAAAGATTGTCTTATTTCTTCCAAATGCGTTCCATCCCATCTTGATTTTATTATGGATTTCATTTTAAAAGGTTCCCACCCATAGTTACTTGCCGGCTAAGGTAGACATAGTCTTCGACTTCTAGTTCTATTCCATTTATTTTGATATTTGTAGAGTTGACGTCCCGTTGCTCTCGCTTAGAATCACATGGGAGCCAACCGTCTTACTTCGGCGAGATCTCTGATTTGATGCTGGAGGTCTTTTGAACTTGTTGCAAAAATAGCAATATCATCTGCAAATGGTAGGTGACTTAACGATTCACTATTGATTCTGATTCCGTTTCCTTCCCAGTTCAACGTCTTGAATAATTATTCAAGATTTCATGGGAAAAGTTTTGGTGACATGGTGTCGTACTCCTTTGCTGTTTCTCTTGCTTCTTCATGCATTTAAAAACACTGAAGTGTAGACAAGAATCGAATGCTTTTCTCGTAATCTATGAATGGAGTGGTCAATTGCATTCATTACTTTGGGAAAGGACTTCTTCTACGACTTGGATGTCTACTGTGTTGTACCCACTACGAAATCCCGCTTGTTGTCTGGGCCGGGTGAAGTTCATGGTCTGTTGCAGCCGATAAGGAAGTATCTTTGTAAAAATCTTGTAAGTAATTGGAAGTAGTTCTTGAGGTCTTAGTCTCCTTTCTTGTGGATGAAGATTACTATGACATTTTCCTGTTCTTCAAGCCGCATGTAGAGTTTTGCAAGAATTTTCTCTACTTCTTCTCTAGCTTCTTCTCAACTTTTATTTGTAGTACCATCTTCTCTCAGAGAGTCTTTCCATTCTTCATGGATTTTATTGCTTTTGCCAGCTGTTCTGTGAGGACGCATGGTACATAATTGGTGGTTTCTTCTCGCTCTCTCTCTCTGATGGATCATGCTCTGTGTTATCAGACAATCATGTTTAGTGGTCAGAAAAAGTTTGTGAGCACCTTAGGATTTTCACTTATTTCACATATTTAAAACTTAAAATGTTATAAGATCTTAATCTAAGTCCTAATAATAGAAATAACCTGATCAAACAAATGACACATGATGATACTTTTCAACATTCATTTATCCACAAATTATTCAATATACAATATCCATGTGTGATTCAGTATCCTTTAGATTCAGCACCTGGTGGCGTCCCCTTGAGCAGCAATGACTTCAACTAAGCGTTTCCTGTAAGTGCCGATCCATCTCTCACATCGGTTTTGAAGAATTTTGGCCCATTCCTCCTTACAGTACTACTTCAACTCAGTGACATTTGAGGGACTACTTGCATGGATAGTTCACTTCAGGTCCTGCCACAACATTTTGATGGGGTTTAGGTCCGGACTTTGACTAGGCCATTCTAAAACGCAGAATTTATTTTTCTGCAGTCATTCTTTTGTAGATCTGCTTGTATGTTTTGGATCATTGTCTTGCTGCATGACCCACTTTTGCTTCAGCTTCAACTCATGGACGGGTGGCCTGACATTCTCCTCTAGAATCGTCTGATACAATGCAAAATTCATGGTTGTGTCAATGATGGTAAACCGTCCAGATCCTGAGGCAGCAAAGCAGTCCCAAATCACACTCCCACCGCTATGCTTGATGATTGGGATGAGGTTCTTCTGTTTGAACGCAGTGTTTGGTTTTCGCCAAACATAAAGTTTCTCATTGAGGCAATAAGTTCTAGCTTTGACTCGTCTGTCCAGATAACATTGTTCCAAAAGTCTTGTGGATGTGCTCTTTGGTGAACTTCAGCATGCAGCAAAGTTCTTTTTAGAGAGCAGTTGTTTCCTCCTACCTATCCTTCCATGAACACCATTCTTGTTCAGTCTTTTTCTGATAGTTGAGTCATGAACACTAACATTAGCCAAAGCGAGAGTAGCCTGCAGATCCTTGGGTGTTACTCTGCAGTTCTGTGGGACTTCCTGGATGATTTGCCAGTTTGTTCTTGGAGAGATTTTGGTAGGACGACCGCTCCAGGGTAGAGTGGCTGTGGTCTTCAACTTTTTTTCTCCATTTTTCTGACTGTATTGGTAGAGCCCCAAATCATTAGAAATTGTTTTGTAACCCTTTCTAGACTGATGATCAATAACTGCGTTTCTGAGGTCCTCAGAGATCTCTTTTGATTGTGGAATGTCGTGTTTCCTGTATGGTGAAGACCAAACTCACAAAGTTTCTCATGTTTATATAGAGTCGGGCCTCCCAAACTCACCCCTGAAGATCTCTAATTATTTAAACACCCAATTGTAATTATCCCCTTTAATTTAGCTGATAAAACCAGGGTTTCACTTACTTTTTCACATAACCTGACTCATAATTACTCATTGTTTGTCTCATTCATACATCATTTTGTTTCAAAAGACATGGAATTGGTTAATATAAACCCTATTGAATATTTAAGAAAGAAATGGGGTTGATTCAAGAAGGCTATCATGGAAAAACTATGGAATTTCCGTAATTATCATTGGGGGTCACAAACTTTTTCTTGCCACTATAGAATTCCCCAACCCTCTTTATAAGTGAAGTCTTTTATTATGGATCCATTGTCTTGTTTGAGTGTGATGATTTGCGTTTTTCTAATTACAAGTCTCTGCTTTGTCTTTTTTAAGATGTTGTCGTCATCTCCACCACTCTTCCTCACCATATCACAGGCACATTTTCTTACATCTCCAATTATACATTTGTGGATTGTCTTGCATAACTCTACATACTCAATTGTTCTTCTTGCACCTTGGGATCGCTTGAACTCATGTCGTTTCCTTAGTAACTGCCTTGTCTCATCTATTTTCTTTTCCTGTTTATTAGCAACTCCTTTTTTTTTTTTTTTTTTTTTTGCGATTTCAAATGACAATCTTCATAATTGTTTATTAAAGTGTCCCCCCCCCCCCCATACATATTGAGCAAGCTGAAGGGATTTTTCATCTTTTTTTTTGTAATTTGAATGTTAGTGTTTTTCAGGAAAAGACAACATGACATATGGATATAAGGAAGGGGGAAGGATTACAGAAAATAGGGGGGGGGGGGCGCATCAGTGCACAGTTGAAACATATTCGTTATGGTTCGAATTACAGTTATATAATTGATAAATAACCACTGGTTTCAGACCTCCTAAGAGCTAGGGACTAGGTTTTCCCCAGATTATGAGCCTCTAGTAACTTTCTGTTTAAGACCTGCACATGTGGAGTGATGGATTCAGAGAAGAACTGTGTTGCCGTCCACTGTATGTACCATGTACCATACCATACACACCCCACGTACATTTTTAAGTAAGGTGATGCTTCTTGTTAATTGATTTTCTACAATATGTTACTGAGCAGTGCACAGAAGAGAGAACAGAGCCGTGGGCGCAGATGAATAAATGATCACACACAAAACACTCATATTTCCTTTATTATTTTACTCACAATGGTGTTATATCAAGGTTCAAGAAAACCCCTGATGAAATGTACCATACATCAAGATGTCTGCATACAATACAAAAAGAACATTGTACAAAATAGCTTCTTCAATTGGCCCTGGAGAAAAGTAGAATGATTGTAGTTTGTGATGCCTATTAAAGGAGAAATTCATGCAGCTTTTAAAAAATGTAACACTGGTTTGAAGCAAGCGGTCTCCCGACCTGACCATCATTAATTTCAGTCCCGGGGACCCCCTGCTTCTCGAGATACAGACCTCCAAAAAGGGGATGCCGGTGACTGTGCAAAGTTTAAAACTCGAACGTCATATGGGCCAATATTAAGTCGTACCTGATGACGTCACAGCTTACTATTGGCCCGCAGGGCGCGGGAGCTTTGAAACTCCGCCATAATGTTAACCCTACGGAGGTTAGTATTTCCGGAAGCAGGGGGTCCCCGGAGCTGAAATGAATGGGGTTTAGCTCTGGAGACACCCCGCTTCAATCCAATGTGAACAAAATAAAAACGGCTTGGATTTCTGCTTTAAAAAGGACCAATATGAGAATTGTTCATAGTTAAAATGATGGTGTACAAAACCTTTAAAACCTTACAGGTATGTTCTCCCAGGGCACTGTGTCAAAGGGGTCACAGTACATCTACCTTCAAATATTTCAGCGGTTTCGACTATTAAAGCATCAGACTTGGTATGCCTTGTATATTTAAAGCCAGCATGATTTACGTTTCTTATCAGCAAGCCTTTGAGAGACCATCAAATTATAACATAATAGCAAAATATTAAAATAAATTATATTCCATAGTTTTTCGATAACTTTTACTGTTAAATATGACAAATATTTGTATTTTAAAAAGTACTGGAAAACACTTAAAAAAAGAATATGTATTGAATTCACATTATGCAGCAGGCTGAATACACTTTAAAAAAAAATTCAGTAAGTTTTTTATTTTACAGTTAAATTTACTTTTTATAAGTAGGATTCCAGCCTTGAAAAAGTAGCATAATGTGAACTCTTATGTTTTTTTAAATTAAATAAGTGACTTTTTTTTTGTTTTTTATTCAACATTTAACGCCATTTTAATTATTCCTTGATTTCTATAAGAGGCTTTAAACCACCTCCCCAGCAGTGCAAGATCTTTGCAACAATTTCCTATTTGTGATCATTTCTTGCCAATATTTGTAAGGATACATTGTAGTTGCTGAGTTACACTTACTGAAGCAGCCATTATGTTAGTAACACTGTACGGATTTTTACAGATTTATAACTGTAGCATCAGATGATTGCCAGCTTAGGTAAGAATGTATTATTATACAATGTCACGTGCTTTATATAGAAAAATAATAATAAAAAAGTTGGAAAGTAGTATTGCTGCTTTAATACTGTACAATGTATAAACACAAAGTGCAACTTTATGTTAAATTAAGGGGTATCTCAACCAGATCCAGTGGTATTAAATGTTGGAAACCCCGTATTGGAGGGTAACGAATTCAGGTGTAAGTGTTCCACTGATCAAAGAAACACTGGATATAGTTCTTCTACTTTTATTATTACAAATGAATGCTATTCTATGTAGTACATTTTATATTTTTGTGAAAAACTTTTACATGGTTAACAATGGAGCAATAGAATACATTGCCAGTATGATATAAAAAGATCTTTTTTAAATTAAATAATGCTTAAAATAGTAACAAAAAGAAGTCATATGACAAGAGACAGATGCACATCGATAAATCTAATCTAATGCACAGATTTCATACTAGTACATCTGCTTTAGCATTACCAATCGGATTATACACTCTGTTCAGGCAAACTTCCACTTCATTTCCTCCCAGGTGGCAGATGTCCAAGATACAGATAACGTGTAGTCTGTCCAGTGATTTCACAAATTGTACAAGTTCACCTAAAATTCAAACACGTGCAGTGAGACAACTGAAGACTTCTCTAGACCAGGGGAAGCCAAGCCCAGTCCTCAAGGGCCACCAACAGGTCGAGTTTTCAGAATATCCCTGCTTCAGCACTGGTGGCTCAATCACTGGCTCAGTCGAAAACAGCACAGGTGGCTCAATCAGTCTTGGACTGAGCCATTGATTGAGGCACCTGTGCTGAAGAAGGGGTACCCCAAATAACTGGCCTGTTGGTGGCCCTTGAGGACTGGAGTTAGCCACCCCTTCTCTAGAAACACAATCATGTACTCCTCCCTTCCCCCCTATTTGCATACAGCACTAAGCAGAAACGTATACATATATTTCCAGAAGCTTGGAACGGTTACCTGGAAATGTCGCAACCTGCAATTAAGGGTGGATTTTACAGTCATTTCTAAAAATCCTGCCGATGTACCCAACTGGTGTTTTGATAAGGAGGGGTGTGAATAGATTTTATCACTGGGGTGGAACACACAAGTTTGAACATCTCTCAACTTCCTTTTGTAAAAGAACCTTTTTATTTTTTTAGGCATCAACATCCGAATGTTATCTTATTAAACATATCGCTGTCATTAGTGTTATATCCCTTCTCTGCCCCTCACATCTCAGCCCTAATTTCTCACTATACACCTGCTCACCTTTTGAGTTCTGCTCAAGGATGTCTTCCGCCTACGCTTTTTGGGTGTCTCCTGACTATAAGCTCTCACTCCCTGCCCCACACCTATGGAATGCCCTTTCCATCAATATGCGACAAGTGCCGTCCGTCTCCACCTTTAACCCTTTACGTGCCGGGTGGGCCACGGCACCAGAGTGGCACTTCCGAGCACGTAACCGCTTCTTCAATGTGCTCGTGTGAACGTTGCGAGGGGAGTCCCCGTCCCCCCCCCTTCCGGTCCTCAAGCGTTTTGATGGCCTCACGTGCTCCTAACACGATCTCCCAAAGCTAAACGAGCAGGACATTTTTTGTTTGATGTAGCTACGTCGTCATGTGGTCCCTGGAATGCCAGACTCTATGGCGTAGTAGCTACGTGCCAGGGCACCCAACGAGTTAAGGCCTATCTTAAAACATATCTCTTTAATTAAACATTTGGGTAGCTACTGTGGTTAATTCTATATATATCTCGTTTGTATTTACCATGACCCCTCCCTTGCCTACGCCTTTTATAAAACAGCGCCAAAAAGATCAGCCCTCATAGGACTTATTTGGGGATAATGTAAATCAAACAACACAATGCCGCGGCTTCTCAAACCCCAGAGCAAAAAAACTCATGGCTCAATGTGTAAAAGAGCCATCATTAGGAAACAAGAACCCATTCTCAAAATCTGCTCATCTCTTACCATGAAGGGCCAACCTCTGCTGGTCTGTCCTTTCCATATTCTCACTTCCGTCAGTGTCAGAAGCGCAGGGAAATTGGCGACCGTTGGGAACGTAGTTTATACCAAATACAGGAGGGTCTTCAGAACAAAATACAGGCAGGGATAGAATATCTATTGCTACCTTTTGATTTATACCTTCAAAGAAAGAATACAGTAATGGATATAATGAGTATTTGGGATAGAAATATTTCATACTAAAGCAGGTGTGTGTATTACAAATCCATGGCTGCTTATAGAAGTGAGTAGGCCTTCAGAGCAGAGAAATTATTGCAGTGGAAAAAAAAACAAAAAAGTGCTGAGATTCTCTTGCTTTAAATAAATTATAACAAGGTAATAAGTGAGCCAGTGCCACACGGCCTTATATGGTTTTTGGAGACCTTTGGACTTCCTAGAAATGTGTAAAACGTGGCTTTATTGAACCAAATTGCACAGCTGCATGTTGCAAAATATTTCACTATGAAGACTTCCAGGAATAGAACAAAGAAACGTTCAAATATTTCTGCTCTCAAGATAGCTAATTACATAATAGATGAGGTTGAAAGAAAAAAGACATACGCCCATCAAGTTCAACCTATGCTAAATTTAGCCGACAGATGCCTATCCTATATTTGTACCTGCAGTATTTTGATCTAGAGGAAGCCAACAAAAAAAAAGCTGTGTGTGCTGTGCACGCGCATAGTAAGTGAAACTTCATTGACTTTTGTCACAGAAATTGACTTATAACGCGCGTGCTCGGCACACATGTGTCAGTGTGTCAGTCAGTGAGTATGTATGTGTTTGTTTGTGTGTGTGTGTGTCAGTCAGTGTATGTATCTGTGCCGGTCAGTGTATGTATCTGTACCGGTCAGTGTGTGTATTTGTGTCAGTCATTGTGTGTGTGTGTGTGTGTGTGTGTGTGTGTGTGTGTGTGTGTGTGTGTGTGTGTGTGTGTGTGTGTGTGTGAGTGTATGTCTCTCTCTCTCTGTGTTGTGTGAATGTCTCTCTGTGTCGGTCAGTGAGTGTATGTGTGTCAGTCAGTGTGCGTGCGTATGTGTGTCAGTCAGTGTGCGTATGTGTGACAGTCAGTGTGCGTGCGCGTGCGTCAAAGTGTGCATGCGTCAGTGTGTGTGTGTGTGTGTGTGTGTGAGTGTATGTCTCTCTCTCTCTGTGTTGTGTGAATGTCTCTCTGTGTCGGTCAGTGAGTGTATGTGTGTCAGTCAGTGTGCGTGCGTATGTGTGTCAGTCAGTGTGCGTATGTGTGACAGTCAGTGTGCGTGCGCGTGCGTCAAAGTGTGCATGCGTATGTGTTTATTGGCAGCAGTACCAGCATCATGAATGTTGAGCGGGTGGGGGAGCTCACAGTGGGGGGGAAGGAATAGGCACATCATTCAGGGGCGGTGTTCGGTACATCACTGGGGTGTGCGTGCGTGTGTCAGTGTGTGTCAGAGTGTGCGCGTGCGTGCGTCAGTGTGTGCGCGTGCGTGCGCGTGCGTCAGAGTGTGTGCGCGTGCGTCAGAGTAAGTGTGTGTGTGTCAGTCAGTGTGTGTGTGTGCGTCAGAGTAAGTGTGTGTGTGTCAGTCAATGTGTGTGTCAGTCAATGTGTGTATGTCAGTGTGTGCGTGTCTGTCAGTGTGTGTGTGTCTGTCAGTGTGTGTGTGTCTGTCAGTGTATGTGTATCTCTCTGTGTGTACCGTATGTCTCTCTGTCTGTGTCCTGCCCCCTCTCTCCTGACTCCCCCCACCCCCGACGGAGCTGCGGACCCGGGGGGCTCAGTCTAAGTCTTGTGAGCAGATACCCCCCCCACCCCCCGGCGGCGCGCTCAAGCTCCCCCCTTCCCCACCCCCCGGCGGCACGCTCAAGCTCCCCCCTTCCCCACAACCCGGTGGCGCGCTCAAGCTCCCCTTCCCCACAACCCGGCGGCGCGCTCAAGCTCCCCCCTTCCCCACAACCCGGCGGCGCGCTCAAGCTCCCCCCTTCCCCACAACCCGGCGGCGCGCTCAAGCTCCCCCCTTCCCCACAACCCGGCGGCGCGCTCAAGCTCCCCCCCCGGCGGCGCGCTCAAGCTCCCCCCTTCCCCACCCCCCCCCCGGCGGCGCGCTCAAACCACCCTATTCCCAGGCGCCGCTGCCAGCCGCTTCTGCGCATGCGTGGCGCGCGGCATGGCAGTGGGCGGGGAACGGCGCCGCAGAGGAGTCTCCCGCCCGGCGGCAGAGGAGTGTCCAGCCCCGCGGCAGAGGACTCTCCAGCCCGTGTATCCTGTGGCAGCAAGCCCACCTGCGGAGGTATGTGTATGTAATTATGTGTGTTTGTTTGTGTCAGTGTGTTTGAGTGTGTTTGCTCCGGGGGCAGGGGGACTTGCAGGGTGACAGAGGAGTGCAAAGCCGGGGCCATGAGTGTTTGCTCCGGGGGCAGGGGGACTTGCAGGGTGACAGAGGAGTGCAAAGCCGGGGCCATGAGTGTTTGGTCCGGGGGCAGGGGGACTTGCAGGGTGACAGAGGAGTCTGTATGCTTCTGACATAAGAGGAATAACAGCGGTGGGACCGGAGCAGCTTCAGACAGCTGACGGAGTTCCCCCACCAGCGCCTGACGTCACTGGGACGTATAGTAGCGTTAGGAGCGGCGGCGGCGGCTATTGCCGCCGCCGCCGCATATGTCTGCGGCCGTGTGGGGGGAGCGGGGGCCATTAGGAGCGGCGCCGGCGGCTATCGCCGCCGCCGCCGCCGCATCTGATTTGTGGAGCGGGTGTGATGTCAGTGTTGGGGTCGGGCTGAGCCAGAACACAGCCCGGCCTCAACTGCCAGCACTGACGTCACATCCGTTTCATTTCTGTCTCCACAATTCTTTTTTGCCCTAGTTTGAATGAGGTGCCACTAAGGAAGTTTCACTTCAAAAACCCCAATGACACATCATCTAATGATATCTCATAAGGGGAAAAATAAATTCCTTCCTGATTCAAAATAATGGAAATCAGTTGCACTGCATGTTCTGCCACATACAGACCCACATTCCCTTCCCTTTGTCAACTTTGCCAAAAGTCATTCTATTGATCATCTTCATTGTAAAACTGCATGACATTACTCACCGAGTATTGTCAGTTCGTAGTGACCAAGGACATCGGCAGTCTTAAATTCTTGAATTTCCCCATTTGATAGACTTGGTTTTGCTGACATTTTCGCAGGGTGAAGATTATATTGGTACATGAGAAACTCCTTGTGGAAATAGTCAAATTTTCGCGGGATGCTTTCTGGGAATACATTGCTATAACGTAAGTGTTCCTCGATGGTATCCTTGACATCGGACCATAGTGTACTCTCCCATGGACCTCTAGGAGTTTCTTTCATTGCGCTCTCAACTACATCATCAGCACTTTGTTCAGCTGTTAAAAAAAAAACCACACATTTATTTATTTAGATATTGCAGAGAGAAATGATTCCATCAAATCATCCCTCTGTTGCAGAGATTAGTGCTAGAGACACATCTGAAGCAAATAAATGGAGCAGAATATGCAACAGGAGCAGTAATACACTGCTAATAATGAAGCATCCCAATAGCCTGGACTCCTGGCTACTGCCCCACACCCACAGTTACTTCTGCCAACCATTGTGACTACTCACTGCCATCTACTGCACTAATTCTCTCATCTGCCATCTCTGTAAATCTCCTAACATAGCACTTAGATTGTGTGGAAGAAACAAAACTTCAGCCTTGATTTAGGAACACAGTCTACCAGAGACTTTTATTATTGCGTAGCTACAGCAAGAGAGAGGGGGAACAGCAACATAAGCTGTCCCTCTGCCCCAGCTCTCTGCTCAGAGGCAGGAGATTTCACGATTTTGTAGTTCCACACAATTAGGTGGGCTTTTCCACTGATAATCAGGGACCAGTAGAAAAGTCTTATGGTTGGATAAGAAGACACTAGTTCTGAGAATAGCAGACTGAAAGTAGGTGAAAGGGGAATAAAGCACATTCCTTTATACACCATTCACAAAAACATGCTTTACCCATCATACATTGCAGTAATCGATCAAGAGTCTGAGCACTTATTCTACAAATGTATGCTCTCCGGGGCAGGGATTTCCTTTCCCATTGTTTGACTTTGTTGCGCTTATTGTATTATAATTCCCTGTACTGTATTGTCTTTGTAAAGCACGGAGTACACTGTGGGCGCTATATAAATAAAGATATACATGCATACATACAATAAGGCTGTCTGAGGAAAAAATATATATGTACGTACAGCAGTTCAGAAACGATATAGACATACACAATAAGAGATCACATTTATATAAAGGATTTCACAGAAGCACGCAAGCATCAATGGTGTATTTAACTTAAATGGTGCACATATTTTTACAGTTGCTTTACAATGTACAAGGGCTGATGTAAAACTATAATTTGTAAGCTATAGCTGAAGCTAATATTTACAAGATTGATTGCAGGGAACAGAAGAAAAATAGCCCAGTTGAAGAGCACAGCTGCACAGATCACCAACAGACAAATACAGTATACACCAAGATTAATAGAATAAATCAACTGTAAAAAGAAACCGCGGGGGGGGGGAAATGTGCTTACGACAAAGCTAGACCATACACCTCAGCTGTGCAAGAGGCTGGTAATGAAACAAGCTTGTAAGTGAATTTATCAGATGTCATAAAAAGTATCTGATAATATTTAGTATTATATAGTGCTGGCTATGTATGCAGCATTGAGCAGATAATTGTTCAGGCAGAATCACAGGGAGAACAGAGTTCACCTGCTTAAAGACTATCGAAAGCAGGGGTGGCCAACTGCAGTCCTCAAGGGCCACCAACAGGTCAGGTTTTCAGGATATTCCTGCTTCAGCACAGGTGGCTCAAGACTATGCCGTTTTAGACTGAGCAACTTGATTGAGCCACCTGTGCTGAAGCAGGGATAACCTGAAAACCTGACCGGGTGGCGGCCTGATCTAAAGCTTCTCCTTCAGCCCAGCCTATTCTACTGACGATTCAAAATGTATGTAAAATGGAATATTCAGAGCAATTCTGGGTATCTGGGTACTGAAACCAGTCTTTGTACACGTTGACGCATTATCAACCACTGGAAGTGAAAATCAAATACTCTACCGCCAATAGAGTGTTTTTCGTGGACGCCCGTGTCCAGTTCGTTGCTTACTTCGTGCACAACATTGTTCTTTTCAGGTGCAACAAAATGACTACGAGAAAAAACAAACAAACATGATTGCTTTGTGAAAGCCGGACTTGTAGACATCAGGCCATTAACCATTCCTGCTGCAAGAAGACCCATATGCTTAGAAACCGTCCTGCAGCAAAAACAGGCTACATGAATACACAATTACTATTGTTTCATTACGTGTGTGTGTAATGAACATAAACTATGTAAGTGGGGCCTTTCCATAATGCAATCGTGTACTCGACACATTTCTACTGCCCTAGCAAGAAAATCTCAGATTTCATCCCTTTACTACAGGGGTGGCCAACTCCAGTCCTCAAGGGCCACCAACAGGTCAGGTTTTAAGGATATTCCTGCTTCAGCACAGGTGGCTCAATCGGTGGCTCAGTTGAAGACAGCACAGGTGGCTCTTCAGCATAGGTGGCTCAGACGAGTAGCCACCTGTGCTGAAGCAGGGATATTCTGAATACCTGACCTGTTGGTGGCCCTTGAGAACTGGAGTTGACCACCCCTACTTTACTGTATTAAAGAAACAAAAGAAAAAATGCACGATGCCTCAACTTTTTTACCTAGTCACATTTTACACTTTTTAATATGTACATTTCAGCAGCAAACCATGCAGACATTTAGGTATTTAACTAGAGTAGGCATGGGCTGAGGAAAAGGTGTGGGTGTGTGGGTGTGTGGGTGTGTGGGTGTGTGGGTATAAAACTGTTCTTCCACTCATTAATACAGGAGTAAGAACAGTTTCTAATTTAAGGAAAGCTGAACATTGTTGAACATGATGCTCTGTAACCAGTCTTAATCCATGTAAGAATAGCCGCGTAATAGGTTCACCACACCAATAATCCATTCCAAATATGTAACTTGGCAGATAGGAACATAATTAGGTGTGTCAGGTTTATGAGTTAATTTGAAAGGATGAATTGTACCACTGCTAAATGGCATGACTTACTGGGAATTCAGTCTATGACATTATAAAAGGAGGGATTAGGATGTATAAAGAATGTCCTATAGTCTTGTCAAGCAAGGTTAGGAAGTCTATGTCCCACCCACGCAGCCACAGCAAGATAGTGATATAAATATGCCATTTTCCCAATATAGCATCAATACAGGTAAAATAGACAAAAAAAACCTCAAACATAACAATGTTAAATGAAGCATTAAATAACCTCTCTGCTATTTTCAACACCTGTTTCATAATGCAAGCTAATAAAAATACTCTGTAGACGTAGGCCTGAAAGCTTTCGTCTAATATTAGAACAACACATATAGAACAGTTGCTCATACCTTTCAGCAAACTAGATTTCAGTAATAAAGTTATAAACGGTTTCTTAAGTAAGCCACAATCACTGATTTTTATGCTCCTACAAAATCATTTGACATCAATTATTATCTGCTTCTTTTTATCAGCTTTTAAATAGAATACAAAGAAGCAACTTGTAAATATATACAACAAATACCAAATATGAGGGTTCGCAATGTAAACAACAAATTCTAGAAATGCACTGCGTACTTACTTATTCCATTCTTTTGCAGAACGTGTGAAATATCCTTTCCTTAGGGGAAATAACCAAAATGGACAAATAAGGAAGTGTGCATAATCTTCAAAGAGATCAAAACATCAACATGTGCAACTAAAATAATATTAATAAAAAATAAATCAGCCTATGAATACCCTCTTGAAAGACTTCTTGTCCAGGCTACCAATATAATTTATGATACAGTTCAACCCCGTTATAACGCGATGCGCTACAAACGGATCCACTTATAACACGTCTGGTGGCTCGAATCTACCTCCCGGCACACATGCACTTGACCAGATCCTAGGGCCTAACTTGCCCTGCCGGCACCACCATGCAACTTCGACCCAGATCCTCTAAAGCGGCGCTGCGCGAATGACGTCAGCTGTGGTTGGGGGATTTTTATTGAACATTCAATGCTTTATTGCTAACGGAGACACACACACATACCTAACCCGTGGTGCCGGATCCCCAGCACCCTACGAAGCTGCACGGGTAAGTCCTGGGTGGGGGTGCCGCCGGGTCTGGGACAGCTGGGAGAGTTATCCTAGCTCTCCCCCTCCAGCAGACGCGGAACACCTGATTGAGGCGGCCATTTTTTTCCCTTTGCGATCTCCGTTATAACGCAGCCTCATTATGTGGACCCCAAGCACCGTGTTATAACGGGGTTCAGCTGTATTGTGTTTATGAAGCATCCTACTGGTAATCAAAAATCAAAGGACAACCCCTAAAGTTATTGCATGCCTTGTCCCAGACTTGTTGGACATATTTGGAAGAAACCCTGTTGGTAAAAGAACCATGGTGTCAGATGCTTAAAGACGCAAAAAGGGCTTCAGGAGATACTTTACTCAGTAGGGGGTGCCGGTATCTCTTTTAAAATGTAATTGCCCAGGTCACGCGGGACAAAAGGAAGCCGCACCGGATGATGTTATGGTATCCTATTGGACTGCGGGACATTTAAACGCTGCCACTACGTTAAGCGTACATTTTCTCTGACTGCAGAGATACCGGCAGCCCCTACGGAGGTAAGTACAGTATCTCTGGAAGCAGAGGCTTCCTGGAACAGTTATGCTTCAACGACCCCCTACTTCAATCCTGTAATAAATAAAATAAAGTGAAACCCGTATTGCTGCTTTAAAGGCAGTATCACATTGAATCCTTATAAGTACAGTACTGTAATATCTGAACAGTGGGCTATATAGACCATCACTTACCGGCTTACTACTGCTTGGTGTGGTCTTTTTCTTGTCCGTTGATGCTGCACGTGGAGCTCCGAGCTCCCTCGCTGACCCTTTTGAACTTGATCTTTTGAAAGTCGCCCTGTGTTTCCAGAACTCTTTGGGAAAGAAGGGGGTACCCCATCCTTATAAAAAAATGTATGAAAAATGCCATCTTGGGCAAAACCATACTCGTACTTGTATACACTTTGTTTCTTAAATGGTGAGCTATATTGCTTAATTAACCAAATCCACCAAACTGCATTAAACAATCATTCAGTCGGTGTAACTCAGCAGCTACAATGTATCCTTATATTACAAAGGTAACATTATCTATTGCTACAGTTTGCAGCTCAAACTGCTGGGAATGTTGCCAACAAATTATCACGAACAGGAAAGTGTTTCAAAGATCTTGCACTGCTGGGGAGGTGGGATAAAAGCCCGCAATAGAAATCAAAGGATGCTCAGTATATTAAAACTCATTAGCAATGGCATTAAGAGTTGAATAATAATTTTTTAAAAAATGCAGTATTTATTTAGCTAATACTACAGAACTGATTTATTTAAATAAAAAAAACATGTAGAATATTACTTGGATTGCTCATTTAAAATGAATGAATCCCACTCATACCTTTTGCTGTGGGAGGGGCCTTCTTTTACCCTCCAACAGTAAAACCATTAACAGTAACAATTGGAGCTGTATTGTTACCTGACAAGTTTCTCTTTCAGAAGTATCTTCCATCACATTGTTGCACTGTACAAATCTTAAAGCGGTAATCATTCCCTGAATAGCAAGGCGCTTGTGCTCTCTGTAATGCAGATTTGCTATTGCCTTCTTTAGGTCATTGAAAGTTGTTAAAATCGACTGAACTGTAAAAGAAATTAATTCACTTGACATTTAAAAAAAACAAATCTAAAATCGATACCAAGTACATACATCTGTTATTCTTCAAACACTACACTGTATTACAAAGTCAAATCTGTTTTTGTATATAGAGCAGGAACATCAAACTCAGAATAGGTTTGGGTTTGGGGCAAATTCTTAAATTCGACTGCAAGACTCAGGCCGCATCATCAGAGGGGCCGAAGGAAATAAAGAAAGTAGCTGACGGTCTAACTGACTCGCAGAGTCACTCTAACCTACGCATCTGTGTTTGCCTTGTGGTTTCCTTATTAAAGCTGTGCAACATGCTGCATTACAGTAAAAACATCTCTCCTCTCCATCACCCCTCCCAGCCAAACAAACCCCAGGGCCGCGTGCTCGACAGGCCTGATCTAGATCACGCACACCTGAAATATAATGTGTATTGTTATTATCCTCATCATCATCATAACCACTAACCTGCCGACTCCTAATCAAGTTAGTTAAGCAAGTAACAAAAAAAACCTCTTGCCTCATTCAGGTCTTTAAATGTTTCTGTAGGTTTTGGGAGCAATTAATTAAGCATGGGAACAAAGATGAGCCCAGAATACAAACACTGCCCTTCCTTTATAAATTAAAAAAAAAAAAGAGATAGTATGGTTGAGAGATGATGTATTTTTTAGCCTCTTCTTATGGCAGCAAATTGTTGCCAAAGATCATTATTCTTTAAACGCAGAACAAATGGCACAAGACATACTCTTACTGGAGGTTCGCTGGGGGCTTAAACTTAACTGAAAAAAAGACAGTTATAGCTCAATAAAATGATAAAGGCAGATTTAGAATGTCATTTTTAATCAAAGAAACGATTCATGAGTGCATTTGCATAATTATGGCCGTGTTTGAATGGGCCTCAAAGTGATATCTTATTTCTCTGTGGTCAAAATCTGCCACGTGCTTTCACATAGTGACCGAGAATAAGGAACCAAAAGGAACAGTAACTCTAAGGCATTAGTTTTAGGTATGTGCTCAGGTAGATAACATTTCTAAATCTCATGTGAGCAACAGCCACTCTGATGTCTGGTGCAGTCTCCAAAAACACTGTGGTCCCAATGGACATTGATGGGGACACCAAGTACAACACTTCCTATTATCAGTCTGGCTGTTACTATCCAACAGGCTGTCTCTGTATGTTCTCCCAACATACCACTTAGACTGTAAGCTCTTCGGGGGAGGGACGTAATTTCTTCAAGTTTACATTTATGTTTCAAACGCTTATTCCCATTATGTCATGTTATTTAGGTTTGTCTTTTACTACTGTGAAGTGCTATGTATATGCATGACGAGAGACAGAGAGAGAGACAGACAGACAGACAGACACACACATACACATTTTAATACAGTGAAGCTTGAACAATTAATTTAATGTCAGATAAAGATTTAAAAGTGTCCATTTGGTACCATTAACCGACTTATTGCTAAGAGCCAGCAATTTTCTCCTTATATGCGTAGTCCCCCATAGCTGTGACTGGGCTAACAACTTTTCCATTCTAAATGAGTAGATATTAGACCAAATGATCACAAAATGATAACCGCACCTACCCTTATTGTCTTTGCAATACTGTGAGAAGGTTGCTGGCGTCACTGGGTGGGGATGGTAACCCCCAATGACCGTTTTCTTCATGAGATCCGCTTCCCTTTGAGTTCTGATCCAGTCTATGAAGCGTTTGACTCTGTGATCGGTGGTGTATGGCTGTCCTTTGTGGCAGCCTATGCAGAAAGAAGAAGAAACCCTCATGTGAATGAAAGAAAAGAACAAATGCACTATCTGGAACTGCCACTTTTTTTTTTTTTAGATAAGCTGCATTAACTACAACAACGGAAGAATTCCCCCGGGGGGAAGCAGGTAGCGGTGCACACCACAAATGGATGGAGGCTGGATCACTTGAAAAAACTTTATTTGTCTACCATGACAAGACAATGAAAATCATCATCCAGGAGCAGGAGAGAACACTCTAAAGCGTTTCGCGCATAGCTCTTTGTCAAACACTCCTGCGCAATGTACTTACAATGAGTTAATATTAACCCCTTACTCAATTGCAAACAATTCCACTGCCACCACCCAAGAAATATGTGAAATGTGTAATTAATATATATCTGCCAGGGTCTCAAGTGCACAGTTTTTTCTATAATAAACAGGGACCTAACACATAAAAATTTGTTGTAGCAAAATGTGTCAGAAAATGGAAATCCTCTCTACAAAGCGTGCAACAGTTCATTCAGAGCCCAAAGCATCACTTATTTTGTGTGTGTGTGTGTGTGTATACACACACACACACACACACACACACACACACACACACACACACACACACACACACACACACACACACACACACACACACTGCTTTAGATTACAGAAAAAGATTACAAGAAATTACAATAAATGTAGAACAGTTTCTTAAAATAACAGGATAAAACAGAAATCCCTATACAGTACGCTACCATATATTATAGGTTTTCCCTCAGAGGTCTCTGGCGTAGCCCACCCCGGTCGTAAATCAGATGCGAGATGGACTGTTTTACGACAGAGGGGGAAAAACCTCCTAAAAAAGATTACTAATTTCTTGCCTCAATATATAAACGCACTCATAACTTCCGGTCTCTAATACTTAGACACACATGAATCATATCAATAGATTGAGGCACTTATGATGGACGCAACAAGACTAATTATGACCATCTTGCTCCTAAATTTGAGTGACAAATGGATATCTGTCCTTGGCACCTTTTACCCATGGAGTGTGTGGTATGGTTTGGTTTGTATAATCACAATGACAGATATGTACCTCCTATTATGCAAAGTATATAACGTCACATGATAGTTGGATGACTTTATTAAAAATGACACTAAGGCGTGAGCTGTTTGTCACCTCTCTCTGTCATGCACAAGGGGTATCTCAGGAATGTTAAGTTTCCTTTGAGGCTGACAGCCGGGTATCTGGCTATCGTTTATGGCCCTCTAAAATACATATATTTCACTTTTAGTGATAGCCCTCCCAATTGAGCTCTCAAGTAGTAGATCAGCACAGACCCAGGAAGGCTCTTGCCCTGTCACAAACCCAATATATTGTATTTTAAGACAAACGGTAACCACATTAAGCCCTGACGCACCGGATTGATTAAAATACATAATATCTCATGATATCAATCCGGACAGGACGGTTTACACATCTGAGTGCTTTTCACCTCACTGCAACTCCAACATTCCTTTGTAGCAGCGAGGCTGAAAGAACATACTGTACAATGTTGTGTTTAACTCGTCTGCATGGGCGTTAACAAAACCTAAATTTAGTAGTGAGAGAATGGCGAGGCTTCATTCTGTTTGCCAGTTCTACCATTCGCACAGGATCCCCAGGTGAAAAAAAAAACAAGTTCAGTTTCATCCTATGGAGGCTTCTGAAGCATTTCTGAGCCACATCGTACTGTACAATAAAACTTGGCAAAGCTCTGAAAATGCAAGTCACATGGTGGTTTATAAAGTAGGCGTAGACCTCTGACTGCTAAAACTGGAGGCTGCAAAGAAGCAGGTAACATGTTTACAGCATGTCCACAAATTAAATACCCGGTTCTTCCATTGCTCTTCGACATTATCTTGCTTCAAATAACCTAGTACAGGAGTGGCCAACTCTAGTCCTCAAGGGCCACCAACAGGTCAGGTTTTAAGGATATCCCTGCTTCAGCACAGGTGGCTCAGTTTTTGAAGCAGGGATATCCGTAAACCCTGATCTGTTGGTGGCCCTTGAGGACTGGAGTTGGCCGCTCTTGACCTAGAGCATCCTTTCTAATGCCTTACATGCTTAACATACCCTATCAAGAAGGGCAAAGCAATGGGGAAACCAAACCTGCAGGTTGCTAGGCTGTATAGGGAGAGGTATTAGCAGCAGAAAGAGGTAGCGATGCCACTTTAAAGAGCATCAGTGAGTCCAGTTCTGGACACCATATCCCCAGCAGACCATAAATGAGAGATCGTGCAAAAAAAGGGCTACTACAACAGTAAAACTCCTCAAGAGATCGGGGGTTCCACAAAATACTGGAGTGAAGCATATTTCAGACAAAGAAATTATACTTTCTTCACGGAAAGGGCGATGGATTCATGGCGAAGCCTCATAATGGAGGTGTGAGGCGGCTAACACAGTAAGGGAATTCCAAAATACTTGGGAAAGACAAAGCTATCCTAAATATAAAAGCAAAGCCAAGGATCAAATAGGGACTGAGGTTTTTACAGCGGGTAGGAAAATAGGCAGACTGGGTGGTCCAAGTGGTTCTGATCCGCTATCAAATGTTCTACTTTTCTAATGTTAGCTTCTTGGTTTCCTTACCCGATATGAACACCTGACTCTCATTCGAGGTTGTGAGGTATGCAATGCTAGGAGCATCCTCAGGACATTCTCGGATCACTCGCATCTGGGTGCACACCAAATAAGACACTACAGGAACAAAGGGAAAACAAGAACCATTAAGAACTGCACACTTTGGCAGGGGCGTTAGCAATTCATTACAGAGCAATTTCTCCTACATTAAAAGAACAACTTATTTTTCACACTATTTAGCATAGACATGAATTCTACATTTGCTTTAGAGCAAAAAACAGCTTAAGTGCTAGATGGGCCAGAAACCCAAACAAATACGTTGCTGGCCTCTCTAGCACTGAAGAGGTAAAAAAACAAAATCACTATGACATGAAATGGAGTACGCCAAGCGTGGCCAACATCAGTCCTCAAGGATCACCAACAGGTCAGGTTTTCAGGATATCCCTGCTTCAGCACAGGTGGCTCAATGTGACGAAGCAGGGACATCCTGAAAACCTGACCTGTTGGTGCCGTTTCAGACCTGGAGTTGGCCGCCCCTGGTGTATTGCGTAACGATCTCAAACCTGGCCCAGTAAACCATAAAGCTATATTAATATGAAACTTGAGCTTTGTAGAAACCTGATTGAGCCACCTGTGCTGATGCAGGAACATCCTTAAGACCTGTTGGTGGCCCTTGAGGGCTGGCGTTGGCCACCCCTGGGGTATGTCATCAAAAATTCTAGTGAACTTTATTAATCCAATGGAACAAAGGGACCTGCGTGACTCCCTCAAAATTTTGGCTTACAACACTATTCTATAGTTTGTATTTCAAACTTTCGCCGAATGTGAATGTCAATGAGAAATTCCGAAAATTAAACGTAATTGTGGTGTGGTAGAAATACATTTAATCTTAAAGCAAATATTTCCTAAAATCCCCTGCTAGGTTATACTGTATGTCATGTCTAAGTTTACAGAGTTTGGTCAGCACTATTTGCCAATGATGTACGACTTCTTAAAAAAAAGAAAAAAAAAAAGAAAGAAATTGCTAAAATTATGACTGGCATTGTAAGTCCTAACTTTATCAATTATTTCTTTTTTTTTTATTATCTGGTTTCATATAAAATACACGAGACAATTCATTTCCCAGCAGGGTTTGTAAAAAAAAAAAAAGGAATTGCTAAGTGACAGCAGTATTCCCACTGGCGCTGTACATACTTGGGTGGATTTGCTCGAAAACGTCCGGCTGGGAGGTCGCAAAGATCTCAAGTAGAAAAGGCTGGTCCGTGGTTCCATCAATCATCTGAACCCACCGATATAACCAGAAATCTTCACTATCGTCTGCAGAAGAGAAAACATAACGTTTTAAAGGAGCAATGCTACCTTCCCCCTTTTTTTCTTTTCTTATTTGTATACTGTATGTAAAGCGTGTGACAATGTATAATTGTACATTCTTACCTAAGCTGGCAATTGTTTGGTGCTCCTGTTATACATCTGTCAAAATCCTGATTGCGTGACTAACCTAATGGCCGCCTTTCAGTTTCAATCAATCCTTCAGTCAATATTATTTAGTACTAAAGAACGGATTTTTTTTTTTTTTTTGAAACCCCATAAGATTTCACATGTTTTGCCGCTTTAAACACTAAACACATTGTAGGCTAAAATAAATATTCAGAAAAGGTAGAACATATAGCGCTGGGACAAACATCTGTGGGGGGGAAATAGAGACAGCCCCACTCCCATTTGCTCTCTGCAAATTGCCCCCACATATAGGAGTTCCCAATCGTAGCAGTCTGAACATCACCATTCCCATCAACTGGCTGTCGGTTCCTTTTCCACCTCCAGCTTACAGCTCTAAAGAACAGCAATCTTGTGAGTTCTTTCAACAGAGAGCTGCTGTTCCATTGTCCCCCACAGGTGATCCGTTCGCTTGGCTTCCTTGTCCCCGCGCTACAGGTTCTAGCTTTCCTGGACACGTAGCTTTCTCTCTGGGTGAGACCGTGAACCTGAGCTGCAGAGACTGATAAGGAATTGCAGTTTTTTCTTGGTCTATTTTCACTTGCTTTGTTACAAATCCGTGATTTTGTTGAACGGCTTTATTTCCTTTCCTAAAATAAATGTTCAAGGCAAAAGTCACAACGGATCGATACAATTTAAGTACCTCTCTTTCTTATTCGTTCGCCTCTTCCTACGTAAGTCACAAGCCCGATGACATCACAGACTCGATTATGAGGTAGTTTGTTTAACTCCAACCTATATTTAAAAAAAAAAAAAAGAAATGATTACATGTAGAGTGCTTTTTTTACTTGGACTAGGCAATTATATACATCAGGCTACAGGAAAGGATATAACTAGAATTCAACGCTTGTTGCATGTATGAATTACTAGGTAGGAATTGTGGACACTGGAGTAGGAGAAATAATGCCCTAACCTAGACCCATAGAAACTGAAGGATAGAAATTAAGGATAAAGAGAACAAAATAACGACTTATCATATCCCAACAGAAGTTTAGCAGAACTATTGCAATATATTTATTTAGGATGGCTGACGAATATATATTGGGTATTAAACCACTGCTTCACACACATTGATATTTTTTTTATATAGGCTACGGATAATAGCATATAGGTATAGTTAGAATAGGACAGAATACACTAAATGTCAGCCAATAAAAAAAAAAAGTTAATAGGTGAGTGAGTAATGCCCCAAAATATGCTTGGAAAAGTATAATATATATACACATACATACATATACACACATCTCTTATGATCATAACACAGGTTAAAAAAAGTATGAAAAAGCACAATTTATACAGAAGAGGATTTGATCATTGTTGTTAGGCCACAGATTAACCAACTATTGGTCCAACCGTACTGCAGTTTCTGTTTGAGAAAAAGGAGTGAAACAAGTAGGGTGTGTTCCTCTGGGCCCTGCCAATGTCTCTGCGGGTGCCATTATTGACCTGTATATGACAGATTAACGTTGCCCTTATTACTTCCTTCCTGTGGGGAAACCCGGGAAGCAAGAACAAGAGGTCTAATACTGCTGATATACAATAAGATCACAACATGTGCATGAGGCGTTTTTTTGTATGCATCTATGTATATATTTATTTATATAGCGTCATTAATGTACATAGCGCTTCACAGCAGTAATACACGTGACATAATCATATAAAGAACAAATAACATATAATGGGAATAAGCGATTCACTGTCCCGAGGAGCTTACAATCTAATTGTTAAGTAGGAAGAACGTACAGGTACAGTAGGAAGGTGTTCTGGTAAGTGCGTCTGCAGGGGGGCCACGGTCGATGTATGTTTGTGTGGGATTGGGTTTCTCTATAAACTGGGGAGATGTTTCCAATATATTTGTGTGTACTTAAGCATACACTGTTAACCAGCACTTGAGAAGGGTGAGCCTATAATATGTCCATTTACACAAGTGGAGTCACAGAAAGAAATGTAAAGGCAGGCTCATTTACCTTGTGATAAACTGATACTTGACATCTGGCAATCTCCACTCAGGTTTCACGAGCTTTTCTGGGATAATATTAAAAGTGGATGGAGGATCACGGGCATTCAAGCTGATTTCTGGAAAAGAAAATGCACAGTATAAGAATGTGTATAGGCTGTTTGACTCTGTCACTGTACAGAACAAATATCTGTCGATTTTACAGAGCCGTGAACAGGAAGCGATACGTTAATTTCTGCGTTCCAATGTAATGAGCAAGTAGTATGATGTGTAAAAAGGGATTTTCCACACGCAAATTGAACTTCACAGCTCTGCTACACAAAGATCTCAAGAGGTTGAAATTATCAAGTAACTCGGTCCTGTACAGGTACTAAATTATGAATTATTCAAATTATACAAGCGTTTGCTCAGTTGTATTATTTCATGTTTCTGTGAATCCGCTCGGGGCATAAATATTCTATATTTGGAACGGACACATTGGAACACATTTCTTGCTTGAAGACACAAAGTGAATATCTATGATATTGCTTGTCCTAGGTTTAGAAGCAAACTTTGATGTGTAATAAAAAGTACAAGCAGACCACTTAATCCATCAAGGCTTTACTTCTCAAGAGATTATATATATATTTTTTATTATTATTATTTATTTAATTTTTTTTTCTCTAAAGACAGGACACTCACTCACTTTGTAGTTGGTAGAATTCATCCTGGGTGCATACCGTCCAAAAGTGTCAGATGGAACAGTAGAAAACAGGACAGGTACTCCAAAATACAGAAAGGCGTTTTTTTATTGTCTCAATATTTTGGCTCACACTAGGGTAAGAGTGGGAAACACCAGTCCTCAAGGGCCACCAACATGTCAGGTTTTCAGGATATCCCTGCTTCAGCAAAGGTGGCTCAGCCACTGATTGAGCCATCTGTGCTGAAGCAGGGTGTGACAGGGTGAATGAACGTCACCAGCCATATACCTGGCAAACCTATGTTTAGGCTTGCAGTGCAGCAGTGACGAGGTTCAGTTTCAGTTGAGAAGGGCTGCTTAATTAGTCTGACCCCAGCTGCATAATAAAGGTGTTTTAAAACACCCAGGCTGTACACACATGCAAGCTAGCTGGTCAGGAGACAGGACTGATATACTGAAGAGATTACTGCTATAAGGTCTGTTTTTCAAAGTACATGTGTGATAACTGTCTGTGTCCTGCATGCTGAAGAGAAGCTGCCTTGTTTTCTATGCTGAAGAGAAGCTATTTTGTTTTTGTATGCTGAAGAGAAGCTATTTTGTTTTTGTGTGCTGTATGTTTTTAAGGCTCAATAAATAAGCCTTATCAAGAGAACCAGCGTGTGTGGTTGCATGTACCCTGCAACACAGGGATATCCTGAAAATGTGACCTGGTGGAGGCCCTTGAGGACTCGAGTTGCCCATCCCTGAGACAATAAAAAACACATTTTTGTATTTTGATGTACCTGCCCTGTTTGAGATAGATATAGATATATACATACACATATACATCACAATGTGACAGTGTGGATTTCTATTGGCTGCCAGTGTGAGCAGTTTCCACTCTCCCCCCCATCCCCCCAAATAATACTGGCAATAAAAAAAAAAAAAACTCAAATACCTCAAGGGGAAAAGAAATGTGAATTCTAGAGGGATTGTTGCTTTACATGGAACAAGGAATATTCTATCTTTATCCATGCAGAATACCCCATCTGGCAGTATTCCTGCAGAGATATATCCTTAAACTCTAGATCAGCGGTGCGCAAGATTTTTCTGGGGGGGCGTGGGCGGTTGCAGACGTCCCGCGCTCTTCCCCAAGACATTTAAATTAAATGCCGGGGGATCGCGTGAGGCCTCTGCAACTCAACTTACATTGATTCAGAAGGCTGCTGTGACCCGTCGCCATGGCAACACGGCGGCAAATGATGCCGCGATGCCATGTGACGTCACATGACCGTTGCCATAGCAACATGGCATTAAATTATGCCGCGGGGTCGTGTGACGCCACATGACCCTGCGGTGTCAGATGACGCCGGCACAAGAGGTGAGGGAGGCGAGGCGCGAGCACGGGGGCGGGAGAAGGCGTGGGGGGGCACAACTCTAATAGTTTGTGCGCCCCTGCTCGGAAAATGGTTTACTTGGATATGTTGGATACCTTTGAGCAAACTGAAAGGAAGAAAATTAAAGCAAAAAGTTATTTAACACCTGTGAATAGATGCGTATGAAAAATGTATTAGGGAGAGTGAATTGAATGAGGGGGAGAGGAGAATATAATAAATGACAATATAATTACTATAGCCAGGGCAGCCCACAGGGGGGTGGGGGGGAGAGAACCAGGACAAGTGTCCCGGGCCCCGTGGCTGCGGGGAGCCCGGCTGGCCGTTGTTTTAGTTTGCCCCGGAACTCCTTTGCCCGGCTGCCAGTCCTCTTGTTGCCGCCGTGTCCCAGCTCTCCCCAGCTGTGGGCCTCCCTCACTGACAATGTCCCAGGCTTGAAGCTGGGCCTAGCTCCGATATGAGAGAGGCCCGGCGTGGGACAGTATCAGTGAGGGAGACCCGCAGCTGGGGAGAGCCAGGGCACCGCAGCAACAAGGAGGACCGGCAGCCGGGCAAGAAGGGCCCAACTGCTTTGCCCGGCCGCGGGGCCTCCGGCTCTCCCCAGTTGCGGGCCTCCCACACTGTCCCGCGCAGGGCCTCTCTCTGGCGTCGGTGCGTGCACAGGCAAGAGAGTCCCGGTTCGGGAGAGTGAGAGAGCTCCGCACAGCGTGAGAAATGGGGAAGCCCGGCAAGATTCCAGCAGCAGCTGGGGAAGAGCCGGGGCAGTAGAGGCCTGAGACCATCCCCAAGGTAAGTCTGTATTTTGTATTTATTTGGGAGGAGTGCAGTTTTTATTTTTTTATTTTTATGTATTTGGGTGGTGAGTAGGGTTGCCACGTGTCCAGTATTGAACTGGACTGGACTGTATTTGAACCCTCGGTCCAGTAAAAAATTAGTGGTATTAGTGGTACCCCTCTGAACATATTGACCTGACCGGCTTGGGGGGGCCGCGGGATTTCCCGGAGCAGGGAGAGAGCAGGGCTCTTGATAGGGGGCTGAGCATCTTCCTTCATCCTGATTGGCTGCATTACACAGCAGCAGCCAAACAGGAGGATGTCAGGAGCCTTGGGGGTGGGGCCATGGAGGAAACAGCATGGAGTCGAAAGAGGTGTGTGTGTGTGTGTGTGTGTGTGTGTGTGTATGTTGAGCGCGTGAAAGCACCGTTTTGTCCTGTCATTTTGGAGGAGCCACCTGGCAACCCTAGCGATGGGGGGGGGGGGGGAGTGGGGATGTTTCTATGTATTTAAGGGGTGGGAGGGTTCTATGTATTTGGGGGCTGGGGGGTTGTATGTATTTGTTGGGGGTAGAGAGGGGTGTGTATGTAATTGGTGTGTGAGGGGGGTTTGCATGTATTTGGGGGTGTTTTTTTTTTGTATGTATTTGGGGGGTGGGAAGGTTTTTTGTATCGGGGTGGGAATGGAGGAGGGGGCTTGCGAGGTGTGAAATGAAGGGGCTCGCAAGACCGCCGACACGGAAGAGAGGGGCCACAGTCGTAACTCTAGTCCTGGGCCCCGGGAAATCCGTCTGCAGCCTCTCGTAAAGTATACTCGAGTTTCAAAACGTTCAAAGCACTCAGTACTGTAACATCTTCTCTGCCATTGTAAACTGTTTCATAATATATTATGTGTTGCAAACTGAAGACCAACCATCTGTGGAAAGTCGTATGACAAATATTATAGATTACTCAACACGTACTTTTGTAAAAGGCTACTAAACCGACATGGAAATGCAGCATAAATTCTACAAGCAGCACTGAATGAAGGCTGAGATACAATTAGGAGATTACCATATCTGTCTGACTAAGATTATAAATTATAGGGGAAGCAAAATCTATGTTCAAAAGACTGAGCAAACTGAACTGCATTTATGAAGGCTGATCTGTAAAGGATACATTTTATTTTTCATTAACAAAACAATTCACAGATATAAGTCATCTACAATGCCATTCTGAACTAGGAGCAGAATATATGGGCTCAGCCAGTTGGAGGCGATGGATCATATTAGCCGCATTGCAAGGCGTCTCACCCTGGCGGTTTCCAGCTATCCTACCCCTTGTAATAAGGCCCTTGACTCATCCATCAGACTCTGACAAGTAATTTGCTTAGTTCATGCAGGGAAACAGAAACAAATCC
>NW_027455905.1:0-28764 GCF_040206685.1 Ascaphus truei
TACAAGTACCTTGTGGAAGTTGTTGCCCTCTATCTTCCTGTGGTCTCTCCCTGTTTCTCACCGTGCCTCCTCCCATTTCCTTGCACCTCTGCGTCTCCGCATATATCCCTATACTCAGAGCCGGCTCCGGTCAGTGACATGGGATGCCCAAATATGAGCATACCCATATATGGGCATCCATGCCACTGACCGGAGCCCGCTCTGTTGCGGATATGGAGAGAGACTGGGAGATTTACATCCCCTTATAATTCATATGGTGCATAGTACCGGCACGTATTGTTTTACCGGTACTGTGTACCTTCCTACTTTCACACTGGTACAGTATATGCTGCAGTGGGACTGAGAGGGATATATTGGTAACACATAGTCATTGTTGGGGGAATTCAATCCATTTTGAAAATAGTAATGAAATGTTTTTTACTTTTCTTTTTTTTCAGTAATGAAGAATGAAACATTTCTGTTAAAATTGAATTGGAGGTGAACTGGATTCATCATCAACTCTGCACCAGTGTGAATTGATGTTCTTTAATGTTCTGATAAGGTACATGCAACATCTCTTCCTCAACCCCTGCACCACTCTCTGCCTCTTGCCTCTCTCTCTCCACCTCCCTGCTAAGCGTATTAACCCATGCCCTCTAGATCGTATCCCCTCACACCTTACTGCATCTCTTAGTCCCCACTCTCACCCACATCTTCAATTCCTCCCTATTCTCTGGCTCTTTACCCTCTTACTTTAAGCCTGTAGTGGTCACCCTTTTCTCAGAAACAACCTACACCCTATGTGCCTTACTAACTACCGCCCTGTATCCCTCCTGCTGTTTGTCTCCTAATTGCTAGAATGTCAACATTCTTAAATCACATTCCCTCCTGGATCCTTTACAACCTGCCTTTCGTACAGCTCGTTCTACAGACTGTGCTTAAAGCAAATTCCCAAGGTCACTTTTCCCTACTAATCCTACTTGATCTATCTGCTGCGTTTGATGCTCTCAATCACTCTCCTCCTTCATATTCTAAACTCTCTCTTGGTATCCGTAACACAGTTCTATCCTGGTTTTCATCATAACTTTCCTGTCACACATTCTCCATCTCTGTTGCTAACATGTCTTCGTCTTCTATTGATCTGTCTGTGGGTATACATCAGGGCTCTGTTCTGAGATCTCTCTTTCTCTCTACATACTATCATTTGGTGACCTCATCAACTCTTTGTGACAATCCTATAAATAACAAATACAAATATCAGGTCATGGGAATAAGTGATTTGGACATAAAAGTAACATTTCGGAAGTGTGGACAACTAATACATCTTGTAGATTGCCTTTACAGTGTGATGTCATTGATTCAGTAGATTGTGTGCAGACCAGGACTGCAGTACAGTGTCACTCACATGGATGACTTGCGTGGTAGAAGCTCAAGAACAAGGATGTCAAACTCCAGTCCTCGAGGGCCGCAAACAGGCCAGGTTTTCAGGATATCCCTACTGAAAACCTGGCCTGTTTGGGACCCTCGAGGACTGGAGTTTGACATGCATGCTCTAGAAGGAGCACAGCTGTGGGTGGGAGGTGGATTTGCTTTGCATCAAATGGTTTGGAGCAAGGTTTATTGTATGTATTATCATAATAACAATGCAATGCTTAACTTTTATTTCAGGAGGGATGACTGCAGAACAGAAGTGAATATTGAAGCCATGTGTTCCTTTTCTTGCAAAAGAGAAAATTTGAAGGACAGTTGAAGAGAAGGAAAATTACTACACAGAGACAGATAAGCAATGTGTATATTTCTCATTTACCATTTAGTATTTGTCGTTTTATTGACTCCACACAATCCGGCTGCTACGGGTTTCACATTGAATATTTTCATCTCTACTCTACCCCTTCCTGTGATCTGAACCATGCAGGTTTTCGTTGATTCAATACATCATGAGTAGAGGGTGGCTACAGTATGAAGTAAAGACCCAAGGACCACATCTACTACCATTCATAACAAGAACATGTGCAGTAGCGCACAGCTGCAGTTCTATGTGATTGTTATGAAAGGTTGAGGTGGTTCAATTCTATGAATCTGGAGTGGGATGGATCCTGTTTGCATCATATGGTTTCATCTAGGCCAGTAGATTATATAACTCTCAGTACAGGTTACACATGGCATCAGTATTAGTGATTTAAAGAGGAGGAAAGCTTCAATGTGGAGAACAAAGCCAAGTAATGTTGAAGTTACTCCTTTTACCATTTACTTGGTCAGTCTGTACTGTCTACTCTCCACACAGCTGCTAAGGATCTTCCATTTTAAATACTTTCACCTCCTATTCTGCACTGCTTTGCTGCCCATTATTCAGAGATGCGTTCCAGTCATGTTTAGCACTCTGAATCTCTCTGCAGTCATTGGTTCAGCACATCATGGGTAGAGCATGGCTACAGATACAGCAAGCTATTATTATTTTACCGGCTGATCACCCATAATATTGCATTAAAACATAGAATATCACTTAATTTCCAAAAGATTCAGTGATGCTGATAATGCAGAATCTCACAACATTTCCCATCATAATGCCATAATGCACAAGTGGGAGAAATAATCCTTGCTATATCTGTACATTGTGTGACGTATTACCTCAATGACCAATGAGAGCAAGTACATCTTCTGTATAGAGCGGCTGTGTTATGATGCAGTTATTGATCATCATTGACATAATCACAAGAATCTTATGCAAAGGGAAATTGTCCGCAGCGAAGTGAGATTTCAGCCCCCAAACGTCTGTAATATTAATGCAATGTCTTACTTTTGTTGCAGTGAACACTGAAGAGACGGATCTACTACAACACTGTACAGGATGAGCATACGCTACAAGCAGCAAAATGATCTTGCAGTTGACAGTATGTTGTTCTGGTAATGTGCACAATTATTATTTATGGGCTACACACCACAGTGCTGGACATATTCTGTTAACTTCAACTCTACTCCTAACATGGAGATGTCTTCCTGGTGTTACTGATTCAGTACATCATATGCACAGTGTGGTTATGATATGATGGATTGATTTAATGAACCCACCAACCAATGATGACATCTGCATCATCTTCTGTAAAGTGCAGCTACAGCATGATATTATCAGCATTTGGTGCGGTATAATCAGAGGTATCTATGTGCTTTTGTGCCTGTTTTAAGTCCTCCAGCTTAACGCCCCTACACCTCCCACTACACAGGCATACTTACTTATGCATACACTGACATCTGGCATACCTACACACACCCCAGGGCCACTTCCTTCCCCTGATGTCAGGGAGAGGATGGGCATGCAGAGTGCAGTAAGTCTCCACGTTACTCTGGCCAACAGTCTTGGCCTACCTCCAGCATCTGTCACCCACAACATCTGTTCCCTCCTTGTAAAGTGCTGAACTATCTCACCTGGGTCAGTGCTATAGCTGATCACAGTGCCCGATCAGGATGTCACTGTGACAGGCAGCAGTGCAGATTGACCGGTCAATCAATGCAGTGCCGCAACATATGCACTAAATGAGATTTCCGTGCCCCCAGTCAGGTTACTCCCTGGGCAGTGACCCTGCTCACACCCTCCCCTAGTTCCACCTCTGATCACAATTATCTCTCTTGGAGAGTGTAGCAAATTGGAGTTGGGGGAATCTCACCTCTGCCATGCATGGTCACAATCTGGGCACAGGACCCAAATAGTGGGCAATGTGGCACTTCTTACAGTAGAGAATAAGTAACTTTATTCTTTACTTGTGTATTAAGGACCTTATTTGCATTAAATTCAGTCCACATGGGACCAAGACTTTCTGGCTTACTGAACAAAGTGGAATTGTTTCGTAGAGGGTGGAGAATTGTATTTTATCTGAAATTAAACCCTCTGCACAAAATACAAACAATTATACCCATACAAGTACCTTGTGGAAGTTGTTGCCCTCTATCTTCCTGTGGTCTCTCCCTGTTTCTCACCGTGCCTCCTCCCATTTCCTTGCACCTCTGCGTCTCCGCATATATCCCTATACTCAGAGCCGGCTCCGGTCAGTGACATGGGATGCCCAAATATGAGCATACCCATATATGGGCATCCATGCCACTGACCGGAGCACGCTCTGTTGCGGATATGGAGAGAGACTGGGAGATTTACATCCTCTTATAATTCATATGGTGCATAGTACCGGCACGTATTGTTTTACCGGTACTGTGTACCTTCCTACTTCCACACTGGTACAGTATATGCTGCAGTGGGACTGAGAGGGATATATTGGTAACACATAGTCATTGTTGGGGGAATTCAATCCATTTTGAAAATAGTAATGAAATGTTTTTTACTTTTCTTTTTTTTCAGTAATGAAGAATGAAACATTTCTGTTAAAATTGAATTGGAGGTGAACTGGATTCATCATCAACTCTGCACCAGTGTGAATTGATGTTCTTTAATGTTCTGATAAGGTACATGCAACATCTCTTCCTCAACCCCTGCACCACTCTCTGCCTCTTGCCTCTCTCTCTCCACCTCCCTGCTAAGCGTATTAACCCATGCCCTCTAGATCGTATCCCCTCACACCTTACTGCATCTCTTAGTCCCCACTCTCACCCACATCTTCAATTCCTCCCTATTCTCTGGCTCTTTACCCTCTTACTTTAAGCCTGTAGTGGTCACCCTTTTCTCAGAAACAACCTACACCCTATGTGCCTTACTAACTACCGCCCTGTATCCCTCCTGCTGTTTGTCTCCTAATTGCTAGAATGTCAACATTCTTAAATCACATTCCCTCCTGGATCCTTTACAACCTGCCTTTCGTACAGCTCGTTCTACAGACTGTGCTTAAAGCAAATTCCCAAGGTCACTTTTCCCTACTAATCCTACTTGATCTATCTGCTGCGTTTGATGCTCTCAATCACTCTCCTCCTTCATATTCTAAACTCTCTCTTGGTATCCGTAACACAGTTCTATCCTGGTTTTCATCATAACTTTCCTGTCACACATTCTCCATCTCTGTTGCTAACATGTCTTCGTCTTCTATTGATCTGTCTGTGGGTATACATCAGGGCTCTGTTCTGAGATCTCTCTTTCTCTCTACATACTATCATTTGGTGACCTCATCAACTCTTTGTGACAATCCTATAAATAACAAATACAAATATCAGGTCATGGGAATAAGTGATTTGGACATAAAAGTAACATTTCGGAAGTGTGGACAACTAATACATCTTGTAGATTGCCTTTACAGTGTGATGTCATTGATTCAGTAGATTGTGTGCAGACCAGGACTGCAGTACAGTGTCACTCACATGGATGACTTGCGTGGTAGAAGCTCAAGAACAAGGATGTCAAACTCCAGTCCTCGAGGGCCGCAAACAGGCCAGGTTTTCAGGATATCCCTACTGAAAACCTGGCCTGTTTGGGACCCTCGAGGACTGGAGTTTGACATGCATGCTCTAGAAGGAGCACAGCTGTGGGTGGGAGGTGGATTTGCTTTGCATCAAATGGTTTGGAGCAAGGTTTATTGTATGTATTATCATAATAACAATGCAATGCTTAACTTTTATTTCAGGAGGGATGACTGCAGAACAGAAGTGAATATTGAAGCCATGTGTTCCTTTTCTTGCAAAAGAGAAAATTTGAAGGACAGTTGAAGAGAAGGAAAATTACTACACAGAGACAGATAAGCAATGTGTATATTTCTCATTTACCATTTAGTATTTGTCGTTTTATTGACTCCACACAATCCGGCTGCTACGGGTTTCACATTGAATATTTTCATCTCTACTCTACCCCTTCCTGTGATCTGAACCATGCAGGTTTTCGTTGATTCAATACATCATGAGTAGAGGGTGGCTACAGTATGAAGTAAAGACCCAAGGACCACATCTACTACCATTCATAACAAGAACATGTGCAGTAGCGCACAGCTGCAGTTCTATGTGATTGTTATGAAAGGTTGAGGTGGTTCAATTCTATGAATCTGGAGTGGGATGGATCCTGTTTGCATCATATGGTTTCATCTAGGCCAGTAGATTATATAACTCTCAGTACAGGTTACACATGGCATCAGTATTAGTGATTTAAAGAGGAGGAAAGCTTCAATGTGGAGAACAAAGCCAAGTAATGTTGAAGTTACTCCTTTTACCATTTACTTGGTCAGTCTGTACTGTCTACTCTCCACACAGCTGCTAAGGATCTTCCATTTTAAATACTTTCACCTCCTATTCTGCACTGCTTTGCTGCCCATTATTCAGAGATGCGTTCCAGTCATGTTTAGCACTCTGAATCTCTCTGCAGTCATTGGTTCAGCACATCATGGGTAGAGCATGGCTACAGATACAGCAAGCTATTATTATTTTACCGGCTGATCACCCATAATATTGCATTAAAACATAGAATATCACTTAATTTCCAAAAGATTCAGTGATGCTGATAATGCAGAATCTCACAACATTTCCCATCATAATGCCATAATGCACCAGAGGAAGAAATAATCCTTGCTATATCTGTACATTGTGTGACGTATTACCTCCATGACCATTGAGAGCAAGTACATCTTCTGTATAGAGCGGCTGTGTTATGATGCAGTTATTGATCATCATTGACATAATCACAAGAATCTTATGCAAAGGGAAATTGTCCGCAGCGAAGTGAGATTTCAGCCCCCAAACGTCTGTAATATTAATGCAATGTCTTACTTTTGTTGCAGTGAACACTGAAGAGACGGATCTACTACAACACTGTACAGGATGAGCATACGCTACAAGCAGCAAAATGATCTTGCAGTTGACAGTATGTTGTTCTGGTAATGTGCACAATTATTATTTATGGGCTACACACCACAGTGCTGGACATATTCTGTTAACTTCAACTCTACTCCTAACATGGAGATGTCTTCCTGGTGTTACTGATTCAGTACATCATATGCACAGTGTGGTTATGATATGATGGATTGATTTAATGAACCCACCAACCAATGATGACATCTGCATCATCTTCTGTAAAGTGCAGCTACAGCATGATATTATCAGCATTTGGTGCGGTATAATCAGAGGTATCTATGTGCTTTTGTGCCTGTTTTAAGTCCTCCAGCTTAACGCCCCTACACCTCCCACTACACAGGCATACTTACTTATGCATACACTGACATCTGGCATACCTACACACACCCCAGGGCCACTTCCTTCCCCTGATGTCAGGGAGAGGATGGGCATGCAGAGTGCAGTAAGTCTCCACGTTACTCTGGCCAACAGTCTTGGCCTACCTCCAGCATCTGTCACCCACAACATCTGTTCCCTCCTTGTAAAGTGCTGAACTATCTCACCTGGGTCAGTGCTATAGCTGATCACAGTGCCCGATCAGGATGTCACTGTGACAGGCAGCAGTGCAGATTGACCGGTCAATCAATGCAGTGCCGCAACATATGCACTAAATGAGATTTCCGTGCCCCCAGTCAGGTTACTCCCTGGGCAGTGACCCTGCTCACACCCTCCCCTAGTTCCACCTCTGATCACAATTATCTCTCTTGGAGAGTGTAGCAAATTGGAGTTGGGGGAATCTCACCTCTGCCATGCATGGTCACAATCTGGGCACAGGACCCAAATAGTGGGCAATGTGGCACTTCTTACAGTAGAGAATAAGTAACTTTATTCTTTACTTGTGTATTAAGGACCTTATTTGCATTAAATTCAGTCCACATGGGACCAAGACTTTCTGGCTTACTGAACAAAGTGGAATTGTTTCGTAGAGGGTGGAGAATTGTATTTTATCTGAAATTAAACCCTCTGCACAAAATACAAACAATTATACCCATACAAGTACCTTGTGGAAGTTGTTGCCCTCTATCTTCCTGTGGTCTCTCCCTGTTTCTCACCGTGCCTCCTCCCATTTCCTTGCACCTCTGCGTCTCCGCATATATCCCTATACTCAGAGCCGGCTCCGGTCAGTGACATGGGATGCCCAAATATGAGCATACCCATATATGGGCATCCATGCCACTGACCGGAGCCCGCTCTGTTGCGGATATGGAGAGAGACTGGGAGATTTACATCCCCTTATAATTCATATGGTGCATAGTACCGGCACGTATTGTTTTACCGGTACTGTGTACCTTCCTACTTCCACACTGGTACAGTATATGCTGCAGTGGGACTGAGAGGGATATATTGGTAACACATAGTCATTGTTGGGGGAATTCAATCCATTTTGAAAATAGTAATGAAATGTTTTTTACTTTTCTTTTTTTTCAGTAATGAAGAATGAAACATTTCTGTTAAAATTGAATTGGAGGTGAACTGGATTCATCATCAACTCTGCACCAGTGTGAATTGATGTTCTTTAATGTTCTGATAAGGTACATGCAACATCTCTTCCTCAACCCCTGCACCACTCTCTGCCTCTTGCCTCTCTCTCTCCACCTCCCTGCTAAGCGTATTAACCCATGCCCTCTAGATCGTATCCCCTCACACCTTACTGCATCTCTTAGTCCCCACTCTCACCCACATCTTCAATTCCTCCCTATTCTCTGGCTCTTTACCCTCTTACTTTAAGCCTGTAGTGGTCACCCTTTTCTCAGAAACAACCTACACCCTATGTGCCTTACTAACTACCGCCCTGTATCCCTCCTGCTGTTTGTCTCCTAATTGCTAGAATGTCAACATTCTTAAATCACATTCCCTCCTGGATCCTTTACAACCTGCCTTTCGTACAGCTCGTTCTACAGACTGTGCTTAAAGCAAATTCCCAAGGTCACTTTTCCCTACTAATCCTACTTGATCTATCTGCTGCGTTTGATGCTCTCAATCACTCTCCTCCTTCATATTCTAAACTCTCTCTTGGTATCCGTAACACAGTTCTATCCTGGTTTTCATCATAACTTTCCTGTCACACATTCTCCATCTCTGTTGCTAACATGTCTTCGTCTTCTATTGATCTGTCTGTGGGTATACATCAGGGCTCTGTTCTGAGATCTCTCTTTCTCTCTACATACTATCATTTGGTGACCTCATCAACTCTTTGTGACAATCCTATAAATAACAAATACAAATATCAGGTCATGGGAATAAGTGATTTGGACATAAAAGTAACATTTCGGAAGTGTGGACAACTAATACATCTTGTAGATTGCCTTTACAGTGTGATGTCATTGATTCAGTAGATTGTGTGCAGACCAGGACTGCAGTACAGTGTCACTCACATGGATGACTTGCGTGGTAGAAGCTCAAGAACAAGGATGTCAAACTCCAGTCCTCGAGGGCCGCAAACAGGCCAGGTTTTCAGGATATCCCTACTGAAAACCTGGCCTGTTTGGGACCCTCGAGGACTGGAGTTTGACATGCATGCTCTAGAAGGAGCACAGCTGTGGGTGGGAGGTGGATTTGCTTTGCATCAAATGGTTTGGAGCAAGGTTTATTGTATGTATTATCATAATAACAATGCAATGCTTAACTTTTATTTCAGGAGGGATGACTGCAGAACAGAAGTGAATATTGAAGCCATGTGTTCCTTTTCTTGCAAAAGAGAAAATTTGAAGGACAGTTGAAGAGAAGGAAAATTACTACACAGAGACAGATAAGCAATGTGTATATTTCTCATTTACCATTTAGTATTTGTCGTTTTATTGACTCCACACAATCCGGCTGCTACGGGTTTCACATTGAATATTTTCATCTCTACTCTACCCCTTCCTGTGATCTGAACCATGCAGGTTTTCGTTGATTCAATACATCATGAGTAGAGGGTGGCTACAGTATGAAGTAAAGACCCAAGGACCACATCTACTACCATTCATAACAAGAACATGTGCAGTAGCGCACAGCTGCAGTTCTATGTGATTGTTATGAAAGGTTGAGGTGGTTCAATTCTATGAATCTGGAGTGGGATGGATCCTGTTTGCATCATATGGTTTCATCTAGGCCAGTAGATTATATAACTCTCAGTACAGGTTACACATGGCATCAGTATTAGTGATTTAAAGAGGAGGAAAGCTTCAATGTGGAGAACAAAGCCAAGTAATGTTGAAGTTACTCCTTTTACCATTTACTTGGTCAGTCTGTACTGTCTACTCTCCACACAGCTGCTAAGGATCTTCCATTTTAAATACTTTCACCTCCTATTCTGCACTGCTTTGCTGCCCATTATTCAGAGATGCGTTCCAGTCATGTTTAGCACTCTGAATCTCTCTGCAGTCATTGGTTCAGCACATCATGGGTAGAGCATGGCTACAGATACAGCAAGCTATTATTATTTTACCGGCTGATCACCCATAATATTGCATTAAAACATAGAATATCACTTAATTTCCAAAAGATTCAGTGATGCTGATAATGCAGAATCTCACAACATTTCCCATCATAATGCCATAATGCACAAGTGGGAGAAATAATCCTTGCTATATCTGTACATTGTGTGACGTATTACCTCAATGACCAATGAGAGCAAGTACATCTTCTGTATAGAGCGGCTGTGTTATGATGCAGTTATTGATCATCATTGACATAATCACAAGAATCTTATGCAAAGGGAAATTGTCCGCAGCGAAGTGAGATTTCAGAAATCCCCCAAACGTCTGTAATATTAATGCAATGTCTTACTTTTGTTGCAGTGAACACTGAAGAGACGGATCTACTACAACACTGTACAGGATGAGCATACGCTACAAGCAGCAAAATGATCTTGCAGTTGACAGTATGTTGTTCTGGTAATGTGCACAATTATTATTTATGGGCTACACACCACAGTGCTGGACATATTCTGTTAACTTCAACTCTACTCCTAACATGGAGATGTCTTCCTGGTGTTACTGATTCAGTACATCATATGCACAGTGTGGTTATGATATGATGGATTGATTTAATGAACCCACCAACCAATGATGACATCTGCATCATCTTCTGTAAAGTGCAGCTACAGCATGATATTATCAGCATTTGGTGCGGTATAATCAGAGGTATCTATGTGCTTTTGTGCCTGTTTTAAGTCCTCCAGCTTAACGCCCCTACACCTCCCACTACACAGGCATACTTACTTATGCATACACTGACATCTGGCATACCTACACACACCCCAGGGCCACTTCCTTCCCCTGATGTCAGGGAGAGGATGGGCATGCAGAGTGCAGTAAGTCTCCACGTTACTCTGGCCAACAGTCTTGGCCTACCTCCAGCATCTGTCACCCACAACATCTGTTCCCTCCTTGTAAAGTGCTGAACTATCTCACCTGGGTCAGTGCTATAGCTGATCACAGTGCCCGATCAGGATGTCACTGTGACAGGCAGCAGTGCAGATTGACCGGTCAATCAATGCAGTGCCGCAACATACTGCTGCGGCACAGTTTATTCGAGCATTTGCCCGTTCTGTGCCGCAGCAGTAGCCTGGCGCGCGCCCGAGTGTGACGGGTGCACGCCGAAGCAGCGGAAGAGCGCCCTCCGATCGGGGCGCTCTCCCTACCGCTGCCGGGTCCGCCGGGTTCCCCGGAACCCCCTGCCGCTGTCCCGCGATCGCGGGACACCAGGGCTCCCTCGGGGAGCCCCTGGACATGCGTGCAGCGGGCGCACGCTCCCGATGACGCGTGACCGCGCGTCTATGACGCGCGGCACGCCGAGGGGCGGCCACTAGCAAGCCGGGAAATCTCCCGGCTTGCGGTACCGACCACACTTCAATAAAGTGTGTCGGTAGTGTATGCACTAAATGAGATTTCCGTGCCCCCAGTCAGGTTACTCCCTGGGCAGTGACCCTGCTCACACCCTCCCCTAGTTCCACCTCTGATCACAATTATCTCTCTTGGAGAGTGTAGCAAATTGGAGTTGGGGGAATCTCACCTCTGCCATGCATGGTCACAATCTGGGCACAGGACCCAAATAGTGGGCAATGTGGCACTTCTTACAGTAGAGAATAAGTAACTTTATTCTTTACTTGTGTATTAAGGACCTTATTTGCATTAAATTCAGTCCACATGGGACCAAGACTTTCTGGCTTACTGAACAAAGTGGAATTGTTTCGTAGAGGGTGGAGAATTGTATTTTATCTGAAATTACCCCCTCTGCACAAAATACAAACAATTATACCCATACAAGTACCTTGTGGAAGTTGTTGCCCTCTATCTTCCTGTGGTCTCTCCCTGTTTCTCACCGTGCCTCCTCCCATTTCCTTGCACCTCTGCGTCTCCGCATATATCCCTATACTCAGAGCCGGCTCCGGTCAGTGACATGGGATGCCCAAATATGAGCATACCCATATATGGGCATCCATGCCACTGACCGGAGCCCGCTCTGTTGCGGATATGGAGAGAGACTGGGAGATTTACATCCCCTTATAATTCATATGGTGCATAGTACCGGCACGTATTGTTTTACCGGTACTGTGTACCTTCCTACTTTCACACTGGTACAGTATATGCTGCAGTGGGACTGAGAGGGATATATTGGTAACACATAGTCATTGTTGGGGGAATTCAATCCATTTTGAAAATAGTAATGAAATGTTTTTTACTTTTCTTTTTTTTCAGTAATGAAGAATGAAACATTTCTGTTAAAATTGAATTGGAGGTGAACTGGATTCATCATCAACTCTGCACCAGTGTGAATTGATGTTCTTTAATGTTCTGATAAGGTACATGCAACATCTCTTCCTCAACCCCTGCACCACTCTCTGCCTCTTGCCTCTCTCTCTCCACCTCCCTGCTAAGCGTATTAACCCATCTAATGTAATCCACATTCCATGTCTCACTTTACTCTTCACTTCTCACGTGCCCTCTGGAATGACTGCTCTCTGACTAACAAGGTCTATTTGTACATGACCTCTTCTGCTCTCATCATCCACCACCTCTCATTCCCCTCACCCCTGTCCTACTCGATACCTCAGCTTAATTGAACTCTCTCCTCTGACATCTACCCTTATCTCTAACCTCTCCTCACTTTCTGCTTAAACTAACTATCTTGTTAACTTTTACAATGCTATCATCTCCTCCTCCCTTCTCCTCCTTCCTCCTCCCTCCTCCATTATATATATACCCCTTCTAGGCTCTGACACACTCATCCCTCTAAGGCCATGATTATCATGGGCACATGCTTGGTCGTACACAGTGCGTGCGAGCGATGCAGAGCCGCCTCGGACCTCAGTGCAGGGATTGCTGCATACCCCCAGCATCTGTCACCCACAAACAATACACACACTAATACTCCCCACAATACACGCTATAATACCTCCTCAATACTAATCTCCCCAATAATATTATAGCTCCAAACACAATATACACAACACCCTTACACAAGATACACAATCTAGTACTCTCCTCTGCACCTCTACACACAATATAATACTCCCACACACACAATATACACACTACCCTCCTACCCCCATAAAATACAACCAATAATACACACACACTTTGTGGATGTTGGGACCAGCTCCCGGCATGCACCAGTGAAAGAGAGAGGCCCGCAGAAGCTCGGAAGAACTCTCTCCATCCGTGCCTTCCTCCGTTTCACATCTTCTCCCTGTCTCTCTCTCTCCCTCCCTTTCCTTGCATCTCCCTGCGTCTTTACGTATACCCAGTCAGTGACGGCTCTGGTCACGTGATGCCTTAATATGGGCTTATCCATATATGTTCATCCACGTCACTAATGTGATGCCCGCACTGTTGCGGAGCTGGTACTTACGACGGGCACTTATTGTTTTATCAGTACTGCGTACCTGACTCTACCGGCCTACTTTCAACACTAGTACAATATGTGCTTCACTACGAGTGAGTGGGGAATATTGGCATCACACAGTCACTGTTGAATATGCCATTCAATCCATTTTGAAAATAGTAATGCAATGTGGTTTTGTTTTGTTTGCTTTTTGCAGTAATGAAGAATGGAAAAGTTATATTAAAATTAAATTGGAGGGGGACTAGATTCAGCATTTCATCATGAACTCTGCACTTGTGAGAATTTAACTTCTTGAATACCCTGACAGGTACACGCAACATTAAGACTATAATCTGCTGTGCAAGCTTTCGTGCTATACCTCCCCCTCAGGTTTTGATTTATACATTTGCTCCCTCAATTCATGTCCTCTAATATTTGAAAGCTCTCTCCTAGCATTTTCTCTTTACCACAGAACGTCATCCCAATGTAACCTCTCTCTTGTTCTTTCTGCTGGCTGTTTCCTCACTCCTCTGTTAAACTTTTCTAATTTCTCTAACTTCCACACTCCTGCTTTTATCCACATGTTCTCCTCTTTCCTTCCCCTACCTTTGCATGTGTCTACACACTGCACCATTTGTACAGACCTCTATTGCAGCTATTTCTGCACTGCTCAATGAAAAGCACTCTTTAATATCCTATTCTCTGTGCCCCCTCTCTCTGCGCCCCCTCTTTTGGCGCCTCCTCTCTCTGCGCCCCCTCTCTCTGCGCCTATCTGTCTCATTCTCTCTACGTCCCTCTCTCTCTCTACATAGAGCTATCTCTGTCTCTCTCTACACCTATCTCTGTGTCTCCTTCTATGTTTGCTGATGTGTGGGATATCTCTTATAATCTTGAACCTGCTCATATACACATCGGGCCTCCCTGCCTCTGCCTCCCTGCTAAGAGTGTTAACCTATCTAATGTAATCCACATTCCTTTCCTTACTTTTCTCTTCCCTTCTCCTATGCCATCTGGAATGTCCGTTCTCTGACTAACAAGGCTCTAGTTGTACATGACCTCTTCTGCTCTCATCATTCACAATCAGTCATTCCCCTCACCCCATCTTACCTGTCCCACTGATTTGCCTCTGCTTAATTAAACTCTCCTCTGACATCTACTCTAACCTCTCTGCTCTCTCTCTCTTTCCGCTTAAACTAACAATCTTATTAACTCTTACAATGCTATCCTCCTATCTATATGCCCCCTCTAGGCTCTGACACACTTGTCCCTCTAGCCCACACCCTTGGCTAAATTCCCAAACATGTTCATCACACTTCCACTCGCTGTTCTTAATGCCTATGAAGGAAATCACACAATTGATATTTGATTTTTCTACAGTAAAAATGTCTCCAGTCCTGTATAAAGCTGCTCTCTGGGGCCAAACCACACTACTTTTTTTTCACATTCATCAACACTCAAATTTAATTTACGCTGTCTTTTTTTCCCTGTATTTGACTCCCTCCACTAACCTTCTCCTCACACTTGCCATCCTTCCTTCACTTCTCCTCAAGCATTTGACTACTTCAGAGGCAAGGTGGATGCCACCCACAAGGAGATTCCTTCTGTCCCTTCCCCCTTCTCTCCTTCTACCTAATTCTCCTTCTGCATTTGACTCTTTTTCTTCTCTTACAGAGCTGGAAGCAAATCATCTTCTCTTCTCCCTCTACCACATGCCCTCTAGATCGTATCCCCTCACACCTTACTGCATCTCTTAGTCCCCACTCTCACCCACATCTTCAATTCCTCCCTATTCTCTGGCTCTTTACCCTCTTACTTTAAGCCTGTAGTGGTCACCCTTTTCTCAGAAACAACCTACACCCTATGTGCCTTACTAACTACCGCCCTGTATCCCTCCTGCTGTTTGTCTCCTAATTGCTAGAATGTCAACATTCTTAAATCACATTCCCTCCTGGATCCTTTACAACCTGCGGGGCTGCTACGGGTTTCACATTGAATATTTTCATCTCTACTCTACCCCTTCCTGTGATCTGAACCATGCAAGTTTTCGTTGATTCAATACATCATGAGTAGAGTGTGGCTACAGTATGAAGTAAAGACCCAAGGACCACATCTACTACCATTCATAACAAGAACATGTGCAGTAGCGCACAGCTGCAGTTCTATGTGATTGTTATGAAAGGTTGAGGTGGTTCAATTCTATGAATCTGGAGTGGGATGGATCCTGTTTGCATCATATGGTTTCATCTAGGCCAGTAGATTATATAACTCTCAGTACAGGTTACACATGGCATCAGTATTAGTGATTTAAAGAGGAGGAAAGCTTCAATGTGGAGAACAAAGCCAAGTAATGTTGAAGTTACTCCTTTTACCATTTACTTGGTCAGTCTGTACTGTCTACTCTCCACACAGCTGCTAAGGATCTTCCATTTTAAATACTTTCACCTCCTATTCTGCACTGCTTTGCTGCCCATTATTCAGAGATGCGTTCCAGTCATGTTTAGCACTCTGAATCTCTCTGCAGTCATTGGTTCAGCACATCATGGGTAGAGCATGGCTACAGATACAGCAAGCTATTATTATTTTACCGGCTGATCACCCATAATATTGCATTAAAACATAGAATATCACTTAATTTCCAAAAGATTCAGTGATGCTGATAATGCAGAATCTCACAACATTTCCCATCATAATGCCATAATGCACAAGTGGGAGAAATAATCCTTGCTATATCTGTACATTGTGTGACGTATTACCTCAATGACCAATGAGAGCAAGTACATCTTCTGTATAGAGCGGCTGTGTTATGATGCAGTTATTGATCATCATTGACATAATCACAAGAATCTTATGCAAAGGGAAATTGTCCGCAGCGAAGTGAGATTTCAGAAATCCCCCAAACGTCTGTAATATTAATGCAATGTCTTACTTTTGTTGCAGTGAACACTGAAGAGACGGATCTACTACAACACTGTACAGGATGAGCATACGCTACAAGCAGCAAAATGATCTTGCAGTTGACAGTATGTTGTTCTGGTAATGTGCACAATTATTATTTATGGGCTACACACCACAGTGCTGGACATATTCTGTTAACTTCAACTCTACTCCTAACATGGAGATGTCTTCCTGGTGTTACTGATTCAGTACATCATATGCACAGTGTGGTTATGATATGATGGATTGATTTAATGAACCCACCAACCAATGATGACATCTGCATCATCTTCTGTAAAGTGCAGCTACAGCATGATATTATCAGCATTTGGTGCGGTATAATCAGAGGTATCTATGTGCTTTTGTGCCTGTTTTAAGTCCTCCAGCTTAACGCCCCTACACCTCCCACTACACAGGCATACTTACTTATGCATACACTGACATCTGGCATACCTACACACACCCCAGGGCCACTTCCTTCCCCTGATGTCAGGGAGAGGATGGGCATGCAGAGTGCAGTAAGTCTCCACGTTACTCTGGCCAACAGTCTTGGCCTACCTCCAGCATCTGTCACCCACAACATCTGTTCCCTCCTTGTAAAGTGCTGAACTATCTCACCTGGGTCAGTGCTATAGCTGATCACAGTGCCCGATCAGGATGTCACTGTGACAGGCAGCAGTGCAGATTGACCGGTCAATCAATGCAGTGCCGCAACATATGCACTAAATGAGATTTCCGTGCCCCCAGTCAGGTTACTCCCTGGGCAGTGACCCTGCTCACACCCTCCCCTAGTTCCACCTCTGATCACAATTATCTCTCTTGGAGAGTGTAGCAAATTGGAGTTGGGGGAATCTCACCTCTGCCATGCATGGTCACAATCTGGGCACAGGACCCAAATAGTGGGCAATGTGGCACTTCTTACAGTAGAGAATAAGTAACTTTATTCTTTACTTGTGTATTAAGGACCTTATTTGCATTAAATTCAGTCCACATGGGACCAAGACTTTCTGGCTTACTGAACAAAGTGGAATTGTTTCGTAGAGGGTGGAGAATTGTATTTTATCTGAAATTACCCCCTCTGCACAAAATACAAACAATTATACCCATACAAGTACCTTGTGGAAGTTGTTGCCCTCTATCTTCCTGTGGTCTCTCCCTGTTTCTCACCGTGCCTCCTCCCATTTCCTTGCACCTGTGCGTCTCCGCATATATCCCTATACTCAGAGCCGGCTCCGGTCAGTGACATGGGATGCCCAAATATGAGCATACCCATATATGGGCATCCATGCCACTGACCGGAGCCCGCTCTGTTGCGGATATGGAGAGAGACTGGGAGATTTACATCCCCTTATAATTCATATGGTGCATAGTACCGGCACGTATTGTTTTACCGGTACTGTGTACCTTCTTACTTTCACACTGGTACAGTATGTGCTGCAGTGGGACTGAGAGGGATATATTGGTAACACATAGTCATTGGTGGGGGAATTCAATCCATTTTGAAAATAGTAATGCATTGTTTTTTAATTTTTTTTTGCAGTAATGAAGAATGAAAAAGTTCTGTTAAAATTGAATTGGACGTGAACTGGATTCAGCATTTCATCATCAACTCTGCACCAGTGTGAATTGACGTTCTTTAATGTTCTGACAAGGTACATGCAACATCTCTTCCTCTACCCCTACACCACCCTCTGCCTCTTGCCTCTCTCTCCACCTCCCTGCTAAGCGTATTAACCCATCTAATGTAATCCACATTCCTTGTCTCACTTTACTCTTCCCTTCTCACGTGCCCTCTGGAATGTCTGCTCTACGACTAACATGGTCTATTTGTACATGACCTCTTCTGCTCTCATCATCCACCACTTCTCATTCCCCTCACCCCTGTCCTACTCGATACCTCAGCTTAATTGAACTCTCTCCTCTGACATCTACCCTTATCTCTAACCTCTCCTCACTTTCTGCTTAAACTAGCTATCTTGTTAACTCTTACAATGCTATCATCTCCTCCTCCCTCCTCCTCCATCATCTATATGCCCCTTCTAGGCTCTGACACACTCATCCCTCTAAGGCCGTGATTATCATGGGCACACGCTTGGTTGTCCACAGTGCGTGCGAGCGATGCAGGGCCTCCCCGTCGCCTCGGACCTCAGTGCAGGGATTGCTGGAGCGACAGGCATGCGCTAACTTTGCCATCTGTTGCGTGCTTACTATAGACGCAGCCTAACCCATGCATTGGTTTAATTCACAAGCACGCTCTCATCACACTTCATCACATCACACTGCTGCTCTTAACACCTATGGAGGAAATCTCACAGTCTGATTTTCTACACTAAACCTTTGTCCTGTTCTGTAAAACTCTGCTCCTTTTTTTAAGGTCAAACACTACTTTTTCCTCACTCATCAACACTCCAATTTCATTCACACTGTCTTCTATGTATTTGAGTCCCACCACTGACTTTCTCCTCCCACTTAACATCCATCCTTTATTTCTCCTCAAGCCTTTGCTCACTTGAGGCAAGGTGGATGCCATCCACAAGTAGATTCGTTCTCTCCCTTCCCCCTCTCTCTTTTTCTATCTAGATCTCATTGCACTCTTGACTCCTTTTCTCCTGTCACAAAGCTGGAACCTGATCTTCTCTTCTCCCTCTACCACATGCCCTCTCAATCCTATATTCTCACTCTCACCCACATCTTCAATTCCTCCATATCCTTTGGCTCTTTCAACTCTTCCTTTTAAGCATGCAGTGGTCACCCCTATTCTCAAAAATAACCTTGACCTTGTGTGAATTTCTAACTATCGCCCTGTATCCGTCCTACCATTTGCCTCCTAATTGCTAGAACGTCTTGTGATCTCCCGTTTGATCAACATTCTTAAATCACATGCTCCTCTGGGCCCTTCACAATCTGCCTTTCCCAATGTAACCAATTATGTACATAAAGAAAATTCCCAAGGTCCATTTTACTTACTAATCCTGCTTGATCTCTCTTCTGCTTTTGATACTGTCAATCACTCTTCTCATTCATATTCTAAACTCTTTCTTCGTATCCGCAGCAAACTTATATCCTGGTTTTCATCATACTTCTCCATCACACATTCTCCATCTCTGTTGCTAACGTGTCTTTGTCTCCTGTTGTTTTGTCTGTTGGTATACCTCAGGACTCTGTTCTGGGACCTCTCTCACTACATACTATCACTAGTTGACCTTATCAACTATTTTGGCCCTTGATATCATCTCTATGCAGATGATACACACACCTATCCACCCTACCGTCACTCCTGCAATTTAGTTCCTAGTTTCGGGTCGCCTCCTGGCTATATCCTCCATGGATGACACTCTTCTGCCTTAAACCTAATGTCTAAAACTGAGCTCCTCATATTTCCCCCTAAATCTGGCCTAATATCACCTTTCTCCATCGCAGTAAACAGTACTACCATCATCCTGTCATGAAAGCACATTGCCTAGGAGTAACATTTGACTCTTCCCTTTCCATCTTCATTCACGACACTGGCTAAAGTTTGTCGATTCTTTCTCTGTAATATTTCCAAGATTTGCCCTTTTCTCTGTCAATCTACTGCTAAAACGCCAATGCATGCCCTTATCGTATGGGTTAACATACTGCTAACAGGGCTCCCTGCTTCACAACTTTCTCATTTGCAATCTATCCAAAACTCTGCTGCTTGAATAATTTCCCTTTCTCCCACAACAGTATCTGCTCATCTCCTCCTCCTCCTTAAATCCCTCTCCTTGCTTCCCATCAAGTTTCAGATCACCTACAAAGTTCTCCTCCTTACCTTTTTGTTAAGGTTCTCTATTAGTGGTGTACCGAGTACCCGGCGTTACCCGACACATTTCCAGCTACCCGGACATTACTCGAAACCGGCCACTGAGAAGTGGACTTGGCCGGGTAATACCCGGCGTCGGGTAATGTCAGGGCAGCTGGAAATAATCTTTTATACTTACCTTTCCTAAGACATCTAGGATCAGCAGCAGCAGTCCTCTGATGTTGGCAGCATCAGAGGTGTCTTCACCTGGCGGGGGGAGCTGCAGGAATCACTTCCACAGCACCGAAGCAGGTAAGCTGTGTCTGTGAGCCTGCAGCTCCCCCGCCGGCTGAAGACACCACAGATGCTGCCACCGTCACAGGACTGCTGCTGATCCTAGATGTCACCGCCACCCGGAAGGTAAGTGCCAAACCGTGTACCCGACCGGGTAGAACCTTTCATTTTGGCCGGGTACCCGTTACCCATTTTTTTATAGTTGAGGACCCAGTCCAACACTATTCTCTATTCATCTGCTCCTTCCTACATATCATCTTTGGTCTCGTTATGCCCTTCCTCGTCTCCTAAGCTCTACTAATAGCTGTCTCCATTATACTTCTTACACCTCTACTGCGCACTCGCTCTCTTGCCTGAAACCCTTTCCCATCAATTTACCTGTGAAACTCACACACACTCAGTATATGCCAACATACCCTCTTCCACCCACATTTAAGATCAACCTTAAAATTCACAACTTAAATGAAGCATTTCAATAGCTTTTACTCGTTGCTACTGTCACTCATTCAGTCACTAACTATTGTTCCCAAGAAGTGCTTTATACTACAAGTACCCACCATTAAGGACAAGCATTGTCATCTACTGCACTTGTTCCCCCACCTGTTGTCTCTCTGTAAGTCTCCTTACATTTCTCTTAGATTGTAAACTACCCAGGACAGGGATTTACTTTCCTATTGTCTGTTTTTGTTTGTTGAACTTATTGTATAATAATTTCCTGTACTTTTTGGTCTCTCTTGTAAAGCGCTGAGTACACAATGGGTGGTATATAAATAGAGATATATGCAGAGTCTAGAGACAAGGCACACGTGTATAGGTAGCTACAGTTTATCCGGGACCGTATGCATCCTTGAAGTGCCTGTCCCAGTTATTTTCTATTGATTGCAATGTAGGAGTGTCTGTCCTGTCTTATTTTTTTTATTATTATTATTATTATTATATATACAAAGATATATACAAAGATTGTTTCCTGTCGTTAGCATGACATTGTGTGACACAGTGTGATGTCATTGATTCAGTAGATTGTGTGCAGACCGGGACTGCAGTACAGTTTCACTGACATGAATAACTTGTGTGGTAGAAGCTCTAGAAGGAGCACAGCTGTGGGAGGGAGGTGGATTTGCTTTGTATCACATGGTTTGGAGCAAGGTTCATTGTATGTATCGTCAATAATAATTATAATAATAATAATGCAATGCTTAACTTTTTTATTTCAAGAGGAAAGACTGCAGAACAGAAGTGAATATTGAAGCCATGTGTTCATTTTCTTGCAAAATAGAAAATTGAAGGACAGTTGAAGAGGAGGAAAATGACTACACAGAGACAGATAAGCAATGTGTATATTTCTCATTTAGTATTTGTCGTTTTATTGACTCCAAAAAATCCGGCTGCTAAGGGTTTCGCATTGGACATATTCACCTCTACTCCACCCCTTCCTGTGATCTGTACCATGCAGATTTTTGTTGATTCAATACATCATGAATAGAGTGTGGCTACAGTATGAAGTACTGACCCAAGGACCACATCTACTACCATTCATAACAAGAACATGTGCAGTAGCGCACTGCTGCAGTTCTATGTTATTGCTATGAAAGGTTGAGGTGGTGCAATCATATGAATCTTGAGTGGGAGGGATCCTGTTTGCATCATTTAATTTGATCTAGGCCAGTAGAGTATATAACTCTCAGTACAGGTTACATATGGCATCAGTATTAGTGATTTAAAGAACAGAAAAACAGGAGTGGAGAACAAAACCAAGTAATGTTGAAGTTACTACTTTTTACTATTTACTTGGTCAGTCTGTACTGTCTACTCCCCACACAGCTGCTAAGGGTTTCCATTTGAGATACATTCACCTTCTACTCTGCACTACTGTGCTACCCTCTATTCAGAGATGAGTTCAAGTCATGTTTACCACTCTAAATCGCTCTGCAGTCATTGATTCAGCACATCATGGGTAGAGCATGGCTATAGATACAGCAAGCTTTATTTTACCCTAATATTGCATTAAAAAATAGAATATCACTCAGTTTCCTACAGATTTACTGATGCTGATAATGCAGAATCTCACCCTCCCATCATAATACACCAGAGGAAGAAATAATCCTTGCTATATATGTACATTGTGTGACATATTGCCTCCATGACCATTGATGGCAAATACATATTCTGTATAGAGCAGCTGTGTTATGATGTAGTTGTTATTGATCATCATTGAGATATAATCACAAGAATCTTATGCAAAGGGAAACTGTCATTAGCATAGTGGGATTTCAGCCCCCAAACTTCTGTAATATTAATGCAATGTCTTACTTTTATTGCAGTGAACACCGAAGAGACGGATCTACTACAACACTGCACAGGACAAGAGTATACACTACAAGCAGCAAAATGATCATGCAGTTGACAATATGTTGTTCTGGTAATGTGCACAATTATTATGTATGGGCTCCACACCACAGTGCTGGACATATTTTGTTAACTTCAACACTACCCCTACCATGGAGATGTCTTCCTGTGATTGGTGTTACTGATTCAGTACATCATATGCATAGTGTGGCTATTATATGATGGATTGATTTAATGAACCCACCAAACACTGATGACATCTGTATCATCTTCTGTAAAGTGCATCTACAGCAGGATATTATCAGCATTTGGGGTGATATAATCAGAGGCATCTATGTGCTTTTGTGCTGGGTAAAGTCCTCCAGCTGAACCGCCCCCCGCCCCCCACCCCCCTACACCTCCTGCCACACAGGCAAACTTACTTACACACACAGCACACTTACTTATGCACACTGACACTTGGCATACCTACACACACACACCCCACAGCCACTGGCATGCATGCAGAGTCCTGGGCATGCAGGATGGGCATGCAGAGTACAGAATATCTCCACCTTGCTCTGGCCCGTACTCTTGGCCTACCCCCAGCATCTGTCACCCACAACCTCTGTTCCCTCCCTGTAAATTGCTGCACTAACACACCTTGGTCAGCGCTGCAACCGATCACAGCACCGGATCATGTCACTGTGATAGGAAGCAGTGCTAATTGACCGGTCAATCAATGCCACGTGGCAACATACGCACCAAAAGAGATTTCCATGCCCCCTGACAGGCTACTCCCTGGGCAGTGACCCTGCTCATCTTCCACCTCTGATCACAATATTCTCTCTTGGAGAGTGTAGCAAATTGGAGTTGGGGGAATTTCACCTCTGCAGTGCATGTAGAGTCCTGTATGCAGAGTACAGAAAGTCTCCACCTTAGTCTGGCCCGTACTCTTGGCCTACCCACAGCATCTGTCACCCACAAATAATACATACACTAATACTCCCCACAATACACACTTTAATACCTCCTCAATAATAATCTCCCCAATAATATTATAGTCTTAAACACAATATACACAATACCCCCTAACACAAGATACCCAATCTAACACTCTCCTCTGCACCTCAACATAATATACACACTATAATACCCTACACACAATATAATACTCCCACACACACACAATATACACACTATCCTCCTACCGCCATAAAACACAACCAATAATACACACACACTTTGTGGATGTTGGGACCAGCTCCTTGCATGCACCAGTGAAAGAGAGAGGCCTGCCATCCGTGCCTCCCTCCGTTTCCCATCTTCTCCCTGTCTCTCTCCCTCCCTTTCTTTGCATCTCCCTGCATCTTTGCGTATACCCAGTCAGTGACGGCTCCGGTCACGTGATGCCTTAATATGGGCTTATCCATATATCTGTTGCAGAGATGGAGAGAGACCTGGAGATTTTACATTTCCTTATAATTCATATTGGTACTTAGTACGGGCACTTATTGTTTTATCAGTACTGGGTACCTGACCGTACTGGCCTACGAGTGAGAAGGCAATATTGGCATCACACAGTTACTGTTGAATATGTCATTCAATCCATTTTGAAAATAGTAATGCAATGTGGTTTTGTTTTGTTTGCTTTTTGCAGTAATGAAGAATGAAAAAGTTATATTAAAATTAAATTGGAGGGGAACTGGATTCAGCATTTCTTCATGAACTCTGCACTTGTGAGCATTGACCTTCTTGAGTGCCCTGACAGGTACACGCAACTTTAAGACTATAATCTTCATCAACTGCTGTGCAAGCTTTCGTGCTATACCTCCCCCTCCGGTTTTGATTTATACATTTGCTCTCTCAATTCATGTCCTCTAATATCTGGAGGCTCTCTCCTAGCATTTCTCTCTACCACAGCACGTCATCCCAATGTAACCTCTCTCTTGTTCTTTCTGTTTACTGTTTCCTCACTCCTCTGTAAAACTTTTCTAATTTCTCTAACTTCCACACTCCTGCTTTTATCCACATGTTCTATACACTTTCCTTCCCCTACCTTTGCATGTGTCTACACAAAGCACCATTTGTACAGACCTCTATTGCAGCTATTTCTGCACTGCTCAATGAAATGCACTCCTGCACATCCTATTCTCTTCCACCTTCCCTCATTCTCTACGCCCCCCTCTCAAAGCCCCCTCTCTCTATGTCTCCTCTCTCTACGCCTATCTGTCTCATTCTCTTGACGCCCTTCTCTCTCTACATATCCCTATCTCTGTCTCTCTCTACACCTATCTCTGTGTCTCCTTCTATGCTCGCTGATGTTGGGGGATATCTCTTATAATCTTGGACCGGCTCATATACACATCAGGCCTCCCTACTAAGAGTGTTAACCTATCTAATGTAATCCACATTCCTTTCCTTACTTTTCTCTTCCCTTCTCCTGTGCCCTCTGGAATGTCCACTCTTACTAACAAGGCTCTAGTTGTACATAACCTCTTCTGCTCTCATCAGTCACAATCAGTCATTCCCCTCACCGCATCTTACCTGTCCCACTGATTTGCCTCTGCTTAATTAAACTCTCCTCTGACATCTACTCTAACCTCTCTTCTCTCTTCTCTCTCTTTCTTTCTGCTTAAACTAACAATCTTATTAACTCTTACAATGCTATCCTCCTATCTATATGCCCCCTATAGGCTCTGACACACTCATCCCTCTAACCCACACCTTTGGCTAAATTCCCAAACACACTCATCACACTTCCACTCGCTGTTCTTAATACCTACGGAGGAAATCTCACACTTTGTTTGATTTTTCTACAGTAAAAATGTCTCCTGTCCTGTATAAAGCTGCTCTCTAGGGCTAAATACACTACTTTTTCCCACACTCATCAACACTCAAATTTAATTTACGCTGTTTTTTTTCTCTGTATTTGACTCCCTCCACTGACCTTCTCCTCCCACTTGCCATCCTTCCTTCACTTCTCCTCAAGCATTTGACTACTTCAGAGGCAAGGTGGATGCCACCCAAAAGGAGATTCCTTCTGTCCCTTCCCCCTTCTCTCCTTCTTCCCAAATCTCCTTCTGCACTTGACTCCTTTTCTTCTCTTACAGAGCTGGAAGCTAATCATCTTCTCTTCTCCCTCTACCACATGCCCTCTAGATCGTATCCCCTCACACCTTACTGCATCTCTTAGTCCCCACTCTCACCCACATCTTCAATTTCTCCCTATTCTCTGGATTTTTGCCCTCTTACTTTAAGCCTGTAGCGGTCACCCTTTTGTCAGAAACAAACTACACCCTATGTGCCTTACTAACTACCGCTCTGTATCCCTCATGCTGTTTGCCTTCTAATTGCTAGTGTCAACATTCTTAAATCACATGCCCTCCTGGATCCTTTACAACCTGCCTTTCGTACAGCACGTTCTACAGACTGTGCTTAAAGCTAATTCCCAAGGTTTTTCCCTACTAATCCGACTTGATCTATCGGCTGCGTTTGATGCTCTCAATCACTCTCCTCCTTCATATTCTAAACTCTCTCTTGGTATCAGTAACAAAGTTCTATCCTGGTTTTCATCATAACTTTCCTGTCACACATTCTCCATCTCTGTTGCTAACATGTCTTCGTCTTCTATTGATCTGTCTGTGGGTATACATCAGGGCTCTGTTCTGAGATCTCTCTTTCTCTCTACATACTATCATTTGGTGACTTCATCAATGCTTTTGGCCTTAGATATAATCTCTATGCGGATGATACACACACAAATCTATCCACCCCTGTTCTCACTCCTGCAATCCAGTCCCTACTCTTGGGTTGTCTCCTGGCTATATGCTCATGGATGGCACTCCACTGCCTTAAACTTAATGTCTAACACTGGGCTCATATTATCCCCTTTCTCCATCACAGTAAACAGTACTACCATCTATCTTGTCATCAAACATGTTGCATAGGAGTAACATTTGGCTCTTCAATTCCATCTCCATTCACATGCACGGCTATGGGTAAAATGTGTTGCCTCTTTCTCTGTAATATTGCCAAGATCTTCCCTTTCCCCTCTCAACCTACTGCTAAAACTCCAATGTATACTGTTATCCTATAGGTTATTTTAACATACTACTAACAGGCCTCCATGCTTCACAACTTTCTCCTATGCAAAACTCTGCTGCTTGAATTATCTCACTTTCTCCCACAACAGTCTCTGCTCATCTCCTTAAATCCCTGTCCTGGCATCCCATCAAGTTTTTGTATCACCTACAAAGTTCTCCTCCTTACCTTTTTGTTAAGGCTCTCCATTAATCTGCTCCTTCTTGCATATCATCTTTGATCTCTCGTTATGCCCTTGCTTGTCTCTTGCACTATAACCATAACTGTCTCCTGTAAACTTCTTTCACCTCTACTGTTCTCTCACTTGCCTGAAACCATTTTCCATCACTGCACCGTACATGTGAAACTTCCTCACACTCAGTATATGCCAACATAACCTCTTCCACCCACATGTAAGACCAATCTTAAAATTCACGACTTAAATCAAGCATTTAAAAAACTTTGACTCGTGGCTACTGTCCCACACCCACAGTCACTGCTAACAACTATTGTTCCCAAGATGTGCTTTCTACTAATTGTACCCACCATTAAGGACAAGCATTGTCATCTACTGCACTTCTTCCCCCAACTGCTGCCTCTCTTTAAGTCTTCTAACATTTCTATTAGATTGTAAAGTTCCCAGGGCAAGGATTTACTTTCCTATAATCTGTTTTTATTTTTCGCACTTATTTTTTAATTATTTTTCCCCTCTCCCCTAATGATATACATATAGGTTTTCCTGTCATTTGCATGACAGAGTTATTATGGTTAACTATTGCATCATGTAGACTGCCTTTTCAGTGTGATGTAATTGATTCAGTACTTTGTGTGCAGACTGTGACTGCAGTACAGTGTCACGAACATTAATGACTTGTGTGGTAGAAGCTCTAGAAGGAACACAGCTATGGGAGGGAGGTGGATTTACTTTGGATCACATGGTTTGGCGCAAGGTTCATTGTATGTATGATCATAACCATGCAATGCTTAACTTTTATTTCAGGAGGGAAGAACAGTGAATATTGAAGCCATGTGTTTCTTTTCTGTCAGAAGAGAAATTTTGAAAGACAGTTGAAGAGGAGGAAAATGACTACACAGAGACAGATAAGCAATGTGTATATTTCTCATTTAGTATTTGTCGTTTTGTTGACTCCACACAATCCAGCTGCTAAGGGTTTCGCATTGGACATATTCCCCTCTACTCTACCCTTCCTGTGATCTGTACCATGCAGGTTTTTGTTGATTCAATACATCATGAGTAGAGTGTGGCTGCTGTATGAAGTATTGACCCAAGGACCACATCTACTACCATTCATAACAAGAACATGTGCAGTAGCGCACTGCTGTAGTTCTATGTGTTTTATTAAAGGTTGAAGTGGTGCAATCATATGAATCTGGAGTGGGATGAATCCTGTTTGCATCATATGGTTTCATCTAGGCCAGTAGAGTATATCTCTCAGTACAGGTTACACATGGCATCAGTAGTAGTGATTTAAAGAACAGAAAAAACAAGAGAAACTTCAATGTTGATAACAAAGCCAAGTAATGTTGAAGATACTCCTTTAACTATTTATTTGATCAGTCTGTACTGTCTACTCCCCACACAGCTACTAAGTCTTCCATTTGAGATACATTCACCTCCTACTCTGCACTGCTGTTCTGTCCTCTATTCAGAGATGAGTTCCAGTCATGTTTACCACTCTGAATCACTCTGCAGTCATTGATTCAGCACATCATGGGTAGAGCATGGCTACAGATACAGTAAGCTT
>NW_027455906.1:0-28718 GCF_040206685.1 Ascaphus truei
GGAGACCGCATCGCAGCGCTCATGCACATCCAGACACTCATCAAGGTCATCAAGATTAGCGCAATCTAACGCGTCCAGCGCAAGCACAAACGCTACCAAGACGCGAGCTGCCGCAGAGGCCGCACGTGCCAGGGCCGAATATAGTCGGAGAGAGGCAGCCGTAAGAGCAGAAAGAGCGCGCATAGAAGAGGAGGAGCAGAACGCCATCGCTGCCAATGCCGCCGCCGCCGCTGCTAACGCCGTCGCTGCCAACGCCGCCGCTGCTACCGCCGCCGCTGCCAATGCTGCCACTGCACATAGAAAGGCCGAATTGGACGCGGATCTAGAAGCTCTAAGCAAAGAGGAGGACGCCGCTGCCGCCATAGCCCAAGCCGAAGTCTTAGAAGCAGCTGCGAGACAGGACGGCGGGGAGCAACCGTACAGATGGATAGCCTCAGAGGACCCAATCCAACGCACTGAAGACTACGTAAGGAGGGAGTGACTCCACAGACACCGAAGACTCGCTAGCTCTATGAGAGAAGACGCTGTTCCTTCAGTGGGACATGCTGCCTGGGATAGCCACAGCCACAACAGTGATCCACACGCCAGCGCGCACACAGATGCACCACAACAGGCTCGCAATCCAGGTACACCCACACGGGAGAACACAGCCCCTCACACCGACAAGCAGCCACCACGCATCCATGCCAAGGAAGAGGTGACCGCACGGACCCTCCAAGCAACTACCTCAGAACGCGACCAACACGCTGATGCCTCAGGCCTGACAGACCTAGCCAAGTACATAATCCGGCTTGACCTGGTGCAAACAGGACTCATCAGCTTCGACGACTGCCCTGAGAACTACCGGACGTGGAAGTTCACATTCAAAGACGCAATCAACAGCTTTGACTTCTCAGCAAGGGAGGAGCTCAACCTGCTATTCAAGCTCCTGGGGAACGAATCCAGGGAGCGCGCGAAGAGACTTCGGGCGGCAAACGCGAACCAACCCCAAGTAGGTCTTGACCTAGTGTGGGAAAGGCTAGAAGAGTGCTACGGTAGCCCCGAAGCAGTCGAGGATTCGCTCTTCAAAAGAGTCGACAGCTTCCCCAAGATCACAACTAAAGACTACTCGAAGTTACGAGAGCTCGGGGACCTGCTGCAAGAGCTGGAGTTTGCAAGGAAAGACCATTCCTTAACAGGTCTCAACGTCTTGGACTCAGCTCGTGCAGTGAGACCCATCTTGGAAAAGCTACCCTACAACCTCCAAGAAAGATGGATTTCACAAGGCTCCAAATACAAAAGGGAGAAGCAAGTCGCCTACCCCCCATTCTCATTCTTCTTGAGCTTCATCCGCGAAGTGGCAAGGACAAGGAATGATCCCAGTTTCATCTTAGGTGTGCAAACCACACACAGTGCAAGCAGCCTGAGGAATGAGAGACCAGTGGCGAGATACGGTAATACTCAAACACCCATCTCGGTCCAGAGGACGGACGTGCCCCCTACGACCCACGCGAGTCCCGGCCAGGCGGCCGTCAGGGACAAGAAACCAAGGGACCTTAACAAAGAATGCCCTATACACAAAAGGCCGCATCCGCTTAACAGTGTATCGGATTCAGAATGAACCCATAGAGGAGCGAAAAAACTTACTCAGGGAATGGGGAGCTTGTTTCAAATGTTGTTCTTCCACAACTTATTTATTCAAGGACTGCAAAGAAGCTATGAAATGCACAGAGTGCGACTGCGACAGGCACATAGCCGCTCTACACCCGGAAGCTATGAAGCCCAAATCAAGCAAAGCCCCTAACCCTTCGACAAAGCAGGGCGGGGAGGAAGAAGTGGGAGATACACCCCCCACGACGTCGGTAGCGTCCAAATGCACAGAGGTATGTGGAAAAGGAAGCGACGGTAGGATCTTGCTCTAAATATGTCTGGTAGCAGTGCACCCAGAGGGACAACCCCAAAGAGCTAAAAGGATGTATGCAATCATCGACGACCAGAGCAACGATCGCTGGTCAGGTGAGAATTCTTCGACATGTTTTAACATACAAGACAGCGCTTCTCCTTACACTCTCAGAACGTGCGCAGGGCGAATGGAGACTACAGGGAGAAGAGTGAATGGCTACACCATATGCTCAATAGACGGCAAAGGTGAACATGCCCCTTCCCACACTCATCGAGTGCAATCACATGGCAGAAGATAGGAGCGAGATCCCCACACCAGACGTGGCGAGACACCATCCCCATCTAAAAGCTATTGCCGATCGTATCCCACCACTAGACGAAGGCGCCCAGATCATGCTGCTACTTGGCAGGGGACATCATGAGAGCACATAAGATCCGCGAACAGCGAAACGGGGACCCCAACGGCCCAAGCGCTCAAAGGCTCGATCTAGGATGGGTGGTAGTGGGAGAAGTATGCATAGACAGGATACGAGGACCCGACAACGTAGACGCCTTACGAATAAACTTGTTGGAGAACGGTCGTATATCCCTCTTCAAACCCTGTCCGAACCACTTCCAGGTCCTCGAGAAGCTCGAGACCAAAAGGAACTATGGAGACGCGCTTGTGACAGAAAAATACCCCAATGACCTAGGGAGTACAGTGTTCCAGACAACAAAGGACGACGACAAACAGGCGCAATCAATGGAAGATAAAGAATTCTTGAGGTTAATGGATAAGGAGCTCTTCAAGGACGAATTAGGCAGTTGGGTGGCCCCACTACCATTACGCTCGCCAAGAAGACGCCTCCCAAACAACAGAGACCACGCCATGTCTAGGCTCGTTTTGCTTCGCCGTAACCTACAAAGTAAACCGGAGACCAAGAAACACTTGTGGCCTTCATGCAGAAAATCTTCCACAGTGACCATGCAGAGTCGGCGCCCCCACTGAGAGAAGGCGAAGAATCCTGGTACCTCCCGTCGTTTGGCGTCTACCACCCCCAGAAACCTGGCCAAATTCGAGTGGTATTGACTCCAGTGCTCAGCATCAGGGAGTCTCCCTAAACGATGTTCTCCTCACCGGGCCGGACCTGATGACAGTCTTCTGGGAGTGTTGATCCACTTCCGCAGGAGCCAATCGCCATATCAGCAGACATTCAACAGATGTTCCTCTGCTTACTTGTGCGAGAAGACAACCGTAACTACCTAAGATTCCTGTGGTACCAAGATGACGACATAGAAAACAAAATCACAGAGTACCGCATGAAAGTACATGTCTTCGGGAACAGCCCATCACCTGTGGTGGCTGCCTATGGCCTCAGAAGAACGGCCCAAGACAGAGAAGGCAGAGTTCGGGAAAGAAGCGAGGATCTTCGCCGAAAGAGACTTCTATGTGGACGACGGATTAAAATCAGTTCCCACCGAAGAAGAAGTCATAGATCTACTCAAAAGGACACAAAAGATGTTAGCAAATGCCAACCTAAGATTGCACAAAATAGCTTCCAATAGTGCCATAGTGATGAAGGGGTTCCATGCAGATGATCAAGCAAACGATATCAAGAATTTGGATCTGGGACCGACACGCCTCCCATACAGCGGAGCCTGGGGATAAGCTGGAATCTTAAAACAGATACCTTTACGTTCCAGGTAGCCATCGAAGAAAATCCCTACACACGTCACGGAGTCCTGTCCACCGTTAACAGTCTTACGAGTCCGCTAGGATTCGTGGCTCCTGTCACTATACAAGGGAAGTCTCTTCTCAGAGAAATGTCCTTCGAAAAGCAGGAATGGACACCCCACTACCCCCAGAAAAACGGAAAGAGTGGGAGACGTGGAAATATTCCTTGAAGGCCCTCGAGCAACTTCAGATCCCACGCCCCTACTCACCTATATCTCTCACCCCCGCACACAGCTTTGCGTATTCTCAGATGCCTCCACAAAGGCTATAGCAGCGGTGGCCTACCTAAAAACCACGGACGTGGGTGGAAGTTACCACATCAGGTTCATCCTTGGCAAGGGCTAAGCTGGCGCCACAACCCGACCATACTATACCCAGACTCGAGCTATGTGGTGCAGTGTTACCGGTAGAACTGGCGGAGCTCTCGAGAACGAGATGGACAGCAAACCAGATGCCATCAGATTCTACACAGATAGCAGGGGTGGTACTGGGCTACATATACAACAAGAAAAGAAGATTCTACATATACGTGGCCAACCGTGTAGAAAGAATCAGGAAGTCAACCCAAACAGAACAATGGCACCACGTGCCCACAGATCAGTACCCGCATCACAACTGCAGAACACGTCGTGGCTCACAGGACCAACGTCTCTTGCGCAGCCCGCGGGAAACTCCACCAACCCCAGTTGGCGACTTTGAACTCGTGGATCCCGAGAAGGATACGGAGATAAGACCCATCACAGAGATTATCCTCCTAATGCCTTAATCGGACTATAACAAGGAAGAACTGACTACCAGTCTGTGAACTCTGAGAGACATTGTGGTGCATCAAGCTAACCTAGAGCTGTGCATCCACCTACCTACCTTACCGAGATGGTAGAGGACTTCAAGCTGGTGGTACCAGCCGGTATCCCATCGTTATGTGGACATGAACTTTGCATTGTTATGTTATGATATTGCACATATGTTCCACATATACCTAGAATATAGTGGTATCTCCAGATACCAGACGGGGAGTGTCCTGGAAATAGATTCCATATTCCTCTGTCTCTCCTTTAGTTTATGGGTTCATTTCTCCCTTGTTCAGTTGCCTGTCATTTTCCCTGTCCAGCAGCTTGCTGTATTAGAAATGCAACATTTTGCTACATGTTGTGGTTTCCTTAGACATTTCAGTGAGTGGCTATAGCAACCCCAGCCTTTCTCCAAATGGGCTAGTCTGCTTTCTCCCCCTCTGCTCTGCCTACAGATGGTCTGTCCCCAGGCTATCTTGCTACCCAGAATACATTGGGACTTCCTTTCCACCATTATCACTGCTGAGTGAGTACCTTCTGTAACTGCTCTAGTGGCAGGATTACCCTTTCACCTGCCCTTACTACAAATCACCCTCAGGAAAACTTTATCCCATCACTAATATCTCTTCCACAAGTGCCTGTCTTTGTTGCCACTTTCCCTAAAATAAAGTGAAGAAAATATACAGAACTTGTTGCGTTTTGGAAAGAGAGCCAGTTGAACCTATCTGGCTAATCATCCTACACATGACCCTGGCCTCCAGAATAGTCCCTGTGGCTGCCCGCCCGGCGGGGAAACCGCGCAGCAGGCAGGAGCCAGGAGCGGGAAGGCAGACACACACACTCACCGTCTGCTCTGCACAAAGCGGAAGCCCCGCCCCCGGCTTCCTCAGACCTGCTTGCGACCAATCCCCTTCATCCCGGCCGGCATTATAAGCCCCGCCTCCTTCATTCAAACCCATGCAGCTCTTCATCCAATCCCCGGCAGCATTCACTCACACAGAGAATACTTACCAGCAGCCGCATCCTCCTCACCGCCGCCGTAACCGGGACACATTGGCTGGGACGCAAAAATATTCATTGGTGGGCCGCATCCCCCTATTCTCTCTCCCTTCCCTCCCCACCCCCATTCGCTCAATCCCCTTTATTCTCTCTCCCCCCACCCATCTCCCTCTCCCCCCCCTCCATTCTCTCCCCCCCCTCCCCCATTCTCTCTCTGACCTGCACAGACGCACACAGCCACTGACCTACAGACACTCACACAGACCTACAGACACCAACACAGACAGACAACAAAGACAATGACCACACACAGACACCCACACAGTCACTGCTGGCCTGCACAGACACACACAGCCACTGATACACACAGCCACAGATACACACACTCCCCCCAACACACACACACTCTCTCCTCCCCCCCACACACACACACTCTCCCCCCCCACACACACTCCCCACACCCCCCCACACACACTCTCCCCCCCCACACACACACACACTCTCCCCCCCCACACACACACTCTCCACCCCCCCCACACACACACTCTCCCCCCACACACACACTCTCCCCCCACACACACACTCCCCACCCATACACACACTCTCCCCCACACACACTCTCCCCTCCCACACCCTGTCCCCCCCCACACCCTCTCCCCCCCCCCCACACACACTCTCCTCCCCACACACACTCTCTCCTCCCCACACACACTCTCCCCCCCCACACACACACACTCTTCCCCCCCACACACACACTCTTCCCCCCCACACACACACTCTCCCCCCCCCACACACACTCTCCCCCTGACACACACTCTCCCCCCCGCACACACACTCTCCCCCACACACACACCTCTCCCCCCCACACACACTCTCTCCCCCCCCACACACACATTCTCCCTCCCCCCCCCTCACACATTCACTCTCCATCCCCCCCCACACACATAATCTCCCCCCTCCCCCCACACACCATACACTCTCCCCCCCACACACACACTCTCCCCCACACACACTCTCCCCCCCCACACACATTCTCCCCCCCCACACACACACTCTCCCCCCACACACACACTCCCCCCCACACACACACTCCCCCACACACACACTCCCCCCCCACACACTCTCCCCCCCCCCCACACACACACACACTTTCCTTCCCCCCACACACACACTCTCCCCCCTCACACACACACTCTCCCCCCCCATACAAACACACTCTCCCCCCAACACACACACTCTCCCCCCACACACTCTCCCCCCCCCCACACACAACTTCCCCCCCCCCACACACAGACTCTAACCCCACACACACACACTCCCCCCTGCACACTCCCCCCCCCACACACTCCCCCCCGACACACTCCCCCCCACACACACACGCTCTCCCCCCACACACTATCCCCCCCACACACACTCACTCTCCCTCCTCCCCACACACACACTCTCCCTCCCCCCCACACACTCTCCCTCCCCCCCCACACACACTCTCCCTCCCCCCCCCACTCACACACAAAGTTTTTGGCCGCATGTGCCCGCGGGCCGCGAGGTTTGACATGCTTGTTCTACGAGGACCTATACAGTGGAGAAAAAGTGGCACATAATGGAATGACAAAAATGGCTCTGAGGGAGTTCCTGACGAGCTCGGGCCTGCCAAAACTGAATAGGTTGGACAGAGAGTACCTAGGTGCAGATTCTACAATTGAGGAATTAACACAGGTCATTGAGGAGCTGAAGCCGTCAAAGGATTCGGGTCAGGTGGCTTTTCAGGCCTCTAATATAAGAAATTCCTTAAACATCTGGCCCCCTGTTTGCTCCAGATGTTTAATGCAGTCTTAACGGGGGCCTCATTCCCGGAACGGATGCTCCAAGTGTCTATCACAGTAATACACAAACCAGGTATAGATTCCGCTAGATTGTAAAAGTTATAGCTAATATAACTAACTAGCTGAGAGACCCGGCGTTGCCCGGGATGTAATGTTCCCGTTCCTCTCTCTCCTCCCCCCTCTCTCTGTTTGTCCCCCATTCACATCAATCCAGTCCCCCCCTCCTCCCTCCTTTACAGCTTCATGTAGCGTGTGTGCGTCAGTCACTGTGTGTTTGCTCGCGCGTCAGTGAGTCTGAGGCAGAAACACAAACACACACAGACTGACTGACGCACACACAGTCAGTGTGTGCCTCAGTCAGTGTGTGCGTGCGTCAATCAGGGTTTGTGTGCGCGTCAGTCAGTGTGTGGCGTGCGTGCGGCAGTCAGTCAGTGTGTGCACGGGGGGCGTCAAAGGCAGGGGGGGCGTCAAAGGGGAGGGGGGGCGTCAAAGGAGGGGGGGGCGTCAAAGGGAGGGGGGGCGTCAAAGGGAGGGGGGGGCGTCAAAGGGAGGGGGTGGCGTCAAAGGGAGGGGGGGGGGCGTCAAAGGGAGGGGGGGCGTCAAAGGGAGGGGGGGGCGTCAAAGGGAGGGGGGGCGTCAAAGGGAGGAGGGGGGGCGTCAAAGGGAGGGAGGGGGGCGTCAAAGGCATGGATTCCTCCCCCTGCATTTCCTGCAGTGGACAGGAGGGGGGGGCAGTGGACAGGAGGGGGGGTGGCAGTGGACAGGAGGGGGGGGGCAGTGGACAGGAGGGGGGGGCAGTGGACAGGAGGGGGGGCAGTGGACAGGAGGGGGGGCAGTGGACAGGAGGGGGGGGGCAGTGGACAGGAGGGGGGGGCAGTGGACAGGAGGGGGGGGGGCAGTGGACAGAGGGGGGGGCAGTGGACAGGAGGGGGGCAGTGGACAGGAGGGGGGGGCAGTGGACAGGAGGGGGGGCAGTGGACAGGGGGGGCAGTGGACAGGAGGGGGGGGGGCAGTGGACAGGAGGGGGGGCAGTGACAGTGGAGGAGGGGGGGGGCAGTGGACAGGAGGGGAGGGGGCAGTGGACAGGAGGGGGGGGGCAGTGGACAGGAGGGGGGGCAGTGGACAGAGGGGGGCGGCAGTGGGACAGGAGGGGGGGGGCAGTGGACAGGAGGGGGGGGCAGTGGACAGGAGGGGGGGCAGTGGACAGGAGGGGGGGGGGGCAGTGGACAGGAGGGGGGGGGCAGTGGACAGGAGGGGGGGGGCAGTGGACAGGAGGGGGGACAGGAGGGGGGACGCAGTGGACAGGAGGGGGACGCAGTGGACAGGAGGGGGGGCGCAGTGGACAGGAGGGGGGGCAGTGGCTAGGAGGGGGGGGCAGTGGACAGTGACACACACACACACACACACACACACACACACACACCTCAGTTGATGCGCCCTTTCTCAGTTCCGTTTGGCGCCGGAGGTGGGGAGCGACACCTACCTGTACTTCCGGCGCCGCCACCGTCTGACTCGGCGCCGCGAGGGAGGAAGGGGGTCCGCCATCTTACGCGCCGCGTGGCAGCTGCGGGAAGCGAGGTGATTTGGAGTGGGGGAGGGGGGAGAGGTGATTTGGAGCGGGGAGAGGTGATTTGGAGCGGGGAGAGGTGATTTGGAGCGGTGAGGGGGGAGAGGTGATTTGGAGCGGTGAGGGGGGAGAGGTGATGCCGCTGGGGAGGGGGAGAGGTGATTTGGAGCGGGGAGGGGAGAGGTGATGCCGCTGGGGAGGGGGAGAGGTGATGCCGCTGGGGAGGGGGAAGAGGTGATGCCGCTGGGGAGGGGGAAGAGGTGAGTGCCGCTGGGGAGGGGGAAGAGGTGATGCCGCTGGGGAGGGGGAAGAGGTGATGCCGCTGGGGAGCGGGGAGAAGTGATTTGGAGCGGGGAGAGGTGATTTGGAGCGGGGAGAGGGTGTTTGGAGCGGGAGAGGTGATTTGGAGCGGTGAGGGGGGAGAGGTGATGCCGCTGGGGAGGGGGGGAGAGGTGATTGGGGAGGGGGAGAGGTGATGCCGCTGGGGAGGGGGAGAGTGATTTGGGAGGGAGGGAGGTGATTTGGAGCGGGGAGGGGGAGAGGTGATGCCGCTGGGGAGGGGGGAGAGGTGATTTGGAGCGGGGGGAGAGGTGTGTGTGTGTGTGTGTGTGTGTGTTTGTGTGTGTTTTATTTATTTTTTTGTACCTTTGGCCCGTCACTCCGCCTCAGGCCAATGAGAGGTGTGGGGGGCGGGCCAAGGGGGTGGTGTGAGTGTGTGAGGCCAATGAGAGGTGTGCGGGGGCGGGCGGGCCAAGGGACCAATGAGATTGCCGCTAGGGACACCGGACATCCAGACAGGCAGGCAAACATACAGTGCTTTCACTAATATAGTATATAAGATACTTTTTACCCAGGAGCAGGAGGAGGGGGCCAGTCTCTGTATGAAATTCGAGCACAAACTGTTCAAGGATCTCTGCCTTGGTACGCTGTTCTGGTTGTATCCACAAGTGGTGGGCTATGGCCCAGGGTCTGTCTCTGTGTATTTGACTGTCCGGACCACTGCCGGTAGGTCTCCGGGGTGAGTCCTAGATGATCCAGAATGGCAGCCTTTAGTCTCTGATAGTCCGTGGCCTCGTCTGCCGGTAGAGCCTGGTTGGCTGCCTGCGTTTCTCCTATGAGGTTTGGAGCCAAAGTCGTTACCCAGCGACCAACTGTCCAGCCCTGGGCAGTGGCTACCCTTTTAAAAGAGAAGAGGAAAGCCTCTGGGTCTTCTGTTGGCTTTATTTTAGGCAGCATCACCAGCGATTTATTTGGAATCTATGGTCTGACTGAGACTGCACCTGGAGCCAGCATGTGGAGGAGCTTTTCTGTTTGCTGAGCCTGCTTGCTGGTGCAGGAACTGAGAAAACATTTCCTCCATTTTTTTAATGTGTGCCCTTTGGATGCATGGGCCATCCAAGATCCCACTTCGCACCACCTGTGGCAGGACGGCTTCGCAATAGGGTCAGTAGGAGTCCCAACCAGTGAGTAAGGCTTTTAACTCCAGTGGTTTATTTTCCACAATCAAATAAACATTAGGCACACTGTCCCTTTAAGGCAAACAAACCATAAAATAAAACCCTACTCCATTAGGGGACTAACTATACAGAAGGTCCCTATCTCTCCTCTGGGTAGCTAGCCTACTTCCAGGTTAAACAAGATTATGCAAATATCTGCAGTGAAAATATATAAAGTCCTTATCTGTGTTTGGGGAGCTTTGTCCCTAGAGAGTCCAAGTAATCCCTTCTGGATACTGCAACAGCAGCTTTAATTCCTCTGCAGGGTTAGGAGGCTGGTTACTAGTAGACAGGGCTGTGTCCAGCAGGCTTGTCTCAGCTTGTGGCAAACCTCTGTCTGGGGGAGCAGAACCTCCGGCGTACTTCCTGGTTTGGAAAAGTCTCTCTCCCTTCCTGCTCAGGTCTGGCATCTTATACAGCTGCCTGACAGCTACCTTAACTCAGCCCTGATGCCCAGGTATCTCTGTGTTAACCCTCTGACTGGTGGTTTCAGACGTCAGAGGTATGTTTCCCATGCATAATTGACAGCGAATGACTTCACCCTGTCACAATCATCCTCCTTCAGAGCTTTTTCAGGATGGTCATGGACAGGAAAGCCTTCCTGAGAATGAAACTCGCTGCTGTGAGCATACAGATGAGGTCAACACCCTAGTGTTAGCTGGATGACCGCTGCACCCTGCATAGAGCACAATCCGAGGCCTAACCCAGGGGTGCGCAAACTGGGGGGCACAACATTTTCAGAGTGCGGCGCTTAGAAGCCCCATGCTCTTCCCCACAACATTTAAATTAAATGCCGGGGGAGAGTGCGAGGCCTCTGTAAGGCTCTTACTTTGTCTCCGGCGGCTTCTTGTGGGTGCAGACAAAGCTTGCTTACCCCTGGCTTAAACCTTTCACTGTCAGGGAACAATGTGTTGCAGGCATCTCCGGCAGTGAAAGGATTAATCATACTACGTATTCAAACCTTGTTTTTTTTGTTTGTTTTGTTTTTCCCTGTATATAGTTTAAAAAATAAATTATATTAAAAAAACACGGATTGCTCTTTCCAACACGGTTTTTATTTTTAAAATCTGATGCTTTGTTCTGGAGATAGAAGCTTATGCAATATTAAGTGTCTGGGAGGTTAAAATAGAGCTCTCCCCAGGGCCCAGTGCTGTATAAAGTTTACCATGGTAACATCTGAAGCAAGAGATTAATGGAGACATAATTTCTAACTGTAGCCAGGTCCCCTCTGGCTCCCCGGTTCCCCGCCCTCTCTCCTCTTAACTCCGCTGCTGCCGTGTGGTTGCGGGTGGCGGCGAGCTCGCCAGCGGCCCCTCTGCAGGGTGCCGCCATGTTGGATTGGTGCATACGCATGCGCAAAGGCTCGCGCAGAAAGTGCGTGGCGGCCATTGAAGGGTGGCACATGCGCAGTGGAGTGAGCGCACATGGCGGCCCATAGGTGCTTAGGGGCAGGAGTACCACACGACGCCAGGGAGCCAATCGCTCGGCTAGGTCTCCTGCAGGAGATACTATTTTGTGGCTGGAATAGGAAGTGTCAGTAAGTGCTGGGACAGGACAGGGGTAGGAGGTATGTGAACAGGGGTCTGTGACCCTCTGCTCTAGGCCAGATTCCCCCTAGGCCCCAGCTAGGCCCCGGCTCCACCAATTAGTTTGTAGCTGCTACAGGGACAGGCCCTTAGGTAGGGACCCTGCCCCACTAGCTAGTAAATAGATCAGGGACACAGCTGGGACCTGGGACCAGATCACTCCTGCTGACAAAGACTGTCATCAAGGTGGGACACTCCAGCGGGAAACCACCCCACGCGGAGGCAGACTCGTCGCGGAGGCTATCGTTGGATCAACGCATCCCTTGTCTGTTCAGTCGGCGCGTCAGGTTGCTGGAGCACCCGGCAGGTACCTTACAGAACGTGCACCAACTGTACTACACTCCATTTAGTGGGCCGCGCAGTCACACACATTGGGGTGGGTGTGGGACCTTGTGGGACTGGGATTCTCTGGACACAGTGTGGGTTACACGGTGGTGGGGTACAGCCGTGTGAGGCGTGTGGCAGTTGTATCTTTAGTCACATAGAGTTATAAGGTATTATAGAGTATAAGATATGTTACAGTAAAGGCCTTTCTATTTTACATTGTGTGTGTTCATTGTTTGGGTCCTGTGAGGGGCTCCTCCCACTACGTTGGGATCCCTCTCAGGTGGAGGCGCTGCACCAAGGTTGTAAGTATATCACCCTAGGCTCCCCGTGGCGGAGGCTTAAGACCCTGTGAGCCAACAGGTAAAGGGCAGCACCAGTAGCCATCTTGTTTACGGGGAAACAGGGCTACATAACACTTAAAAGATTTTTTTAAAGAGCAGAACCTGCTGAGGCAGCGAAATACTAACATTTATCATATTTATCCTGATCAGTCCCTAAAAAACCTCCCTGAGAGCCTCGGTAACCACATTGGGACTCTATGGAATAGATTATATAGTCAGTTTAGTTTATATCAATGTCTGTTATTTCAGCGTTTAACGTATATAATGTGTTTATATTAACCAGCAGCCAATAAGTGGCTAATAGGGCTATTGGCCATTACTATGGGGGAGTGAGGCTTGTGGGGGAGCCCGTGTTGGGGGTAGGGGCCTCGGTAAGTGCCAGTGACATACCAAATAAGACATAAGTGAACTCTAAAGGTTAATGGACATAGGTGGGAGTTCAAAGATTGATCCGCTTTTGAGATCTCATGAGTATCTGCAGAGATTTCTGAGGTTTTCTTAGGATCTTTAATATAAAAGGGTGTTGGAGACCCGGGTACAATATCCCACATTGTAGAGTCCCACCTATTCCTGAGCCACCATATGCCTTTTGTCACAGAATGCCGTGACGGTCGCCATGGTCTTGATCATCTTTACAAAAAATGCATCTTTAGAATGTTCCGTGGCTGGAACTTCACTGCATTTCAAACACTAACATTTCAGGGATGAGACCTCAAACTTTGATAACTCATAACTGGTGCCTGCTTCTTCTGCGATAAGGAGCTGCCTCTGTTACCAAATTGCTTTAAGACCACTTTGGCAGTGTGTGGGTTAGCGCGCAGCATCCATTGCTCCATGCCTGGATATGGCGACCTGCTGCTTTGCCATGTGTGTGCCTCTGCAGACACGCTGGAGGTCGTTCCGTGTAAGACGGCAGCTGGACCACAGGCAGAGTGCCGTGGCGTTTATCCACGCTTTGTGGAGGGGATGCAGCCAGCGACGGAGGTACAGGAGACACATTCAAGATATCACGCTGCTCCAGGCCCTGTGCAGAGGCTACTTGCAGCGACGGAGGTACGGGGGGGGGAGGGATGGGGACGGACATGGGGGGCAGTGGTTTTAAAGCAGTAATGTGCTCTTCTCACCGTGAAATCTAACCGCCTTCTCTCATTTTTAGCATTGCTGCGGTTTGCAGCAACCCCGCTCATTAAGAAAAAAAATTGAATTTTGTAAATATGAGTTGCCGAAAATTTGTCTCGTGGGGAGATTAAAATGGCTGCAATCCACTAAGAGTAGCATCTGTTGCATACACATATACATATACATATACATATATATATATATATATATATATATATATATATATATATATATATATATATATATATATATATATACATAGATATATACATATATATATACATACATATATATAAAACAACTGTAAATATTACTGTATGTTCATTTGCATGTCTTAGACAGGTCTGCAACCCTTGCTGCAGTGGAAGCGCTGTATGCTGGGCGATAATGGGGAAAGACAGGGTTGCAGACCTGTCTAAGACATGCAAATGAACATACAGTAATATTTACAGTTGCTTTATGCTTTACTGTGGAGGGTTTTTGTCACTTTTTTTAGTGAGTGGGTTTAATGGCTTTGCATCTCATCCCAGCCTCTGTCTAAAAGCTGTGTTTAAAACAGCATGCATTGGCTTGAGGATTTGCTTGTGTAATACGAGCTTGAGACAAAAGGTGGCACTGAGTGTTCATTTGCATGTCATTTCCCAGTATCCCTTGCTGCAGTGGAAGCGCTGTATGCTGGGCGACAATGGGGAAAGACAGGGTTGCAGACCTGTCTAAGACATGCAAATGAACATACAGTAATATTTACAGTTGCTGTATGCTTTACTGTGGAGGGTTTTTGTCACTTTTTTTTACCCACCATAACCTTAATAATAGTGGTGATTACATATATATATATATCTGTATGAATGTATATATAATAGTCTGATTTCTGATTAGCTAAGCTTGTTGACTACTGTACCTGTGTGTACTCCGATGTATCATCCACGATGTAACATTAATGAAAAGAAAGAAATGGCGGGTGAGCAATGTCCGCCACCATTCACCCACATTAAGAAGGCAGGTGTTGCCATGGTAACAGATTATGCCGGTGAAATATGGTAATAAACAGATGCAAACTCGGCAGAAAATCAAGATTTAGTTGAAATGAAACATTAGAGATTAACACGGCAGGAGCTGCCAAGGTGTCATTTTTTGTGACTTACTACCTGTGTTATGTTCTATGGGATGTTACACATTCGTCCATCAAGTTCAACCTACGCTAAATGTGGATGACAGATACTTTATCCTATAACCCTATTTACAGTATATTGATCCATAGAAAGGCAAACAAAAAACCCCAGTAAAATATCATCTAATGATATCTCATTAGGGGAAAAATAAGTCCATTCCTGACTCCAAGAATTGGCAATCACATTACTCCCTGGATCAACATCTTTCCCATGTATACTTATTTGGTATATCCCTGTATTTCCTTTCTAAAAAGATGTCCAACCTTTTTTTTACACATCTATTGTATCTGCCATCACAGTCTCCATGGGTAATGAATTCCACATTTTCAAAATTATCATATCCCCTCTTAGCTGCCTCTTTTCTAATGTAAAAAAATCGAATTTAGCTAGCCTCTCCTCATAAATCAGATTATTTGTCCCATGTATTAATTTGGTGGCTCTTCTCTGCACTTTCTCCAATTTATAATGTCTTTTCTAAGGACTGGTGCCTACAATTGTACTCCATATTTAAGGTGTGGTCTTACTAATGCTTTGTAAAGGGGCATAATTATATTTACTTCCCTTAAATCCATTGGCCATTTATTGTAAGATAAGATCTTGTTTGCCTTTGCAGTTACTGCATGACTTTGGGCACTATTGCTGTACACTATTTTGTACATTAACCTCTTGTGTGGAACCGTATCAAAGCCTATGCAAAATCTAAGTAGATCACAATAATTTAGTATTTTCTATAAATACTTTTTAGTGTAATTTTCAATCCCCAATATAATAGTGGTTGGATGGTAATGTTAATATAATATCCGTCTTACCAGGTACAAGGAGATGGTGTCTGAGAAGAGGAGACAGGAAGCCCTTGAACGAGAAGAGGAGCATAAATGGAGACCTGACAACTCTGATGGAATGCAGAAGGCAGAAGAAGAGGAGAAAGGAGGGAGAAGGCAGAACGAGGTGGGGCAGGGGGAAGCAGAGGTGATGCCCGCGAAGGAGAATCCAGGGGAGAGCCTAGAGAGCAAGGAGAAGCTGACAGAGTAAGGACCTGCAGATATGTGGCATATCGGTCTGTGTGTACTTGTATCTGTATGATTCACTTATCAGAGAGAGTGACTGAGCATGGACTTCCCTTCCATCCATTGCCCATTTATTGTAAGATAAGATCTTGTTTGCCTTTGCAGTTACTGCATGACTTTGGGCACTATTGCTGTGTACAAGCACTCCTAAATCCTTCTCCATCAAGGATTCCCCCAATTTATCCCCATTTAATTTGCAAGTCTCCTGTTTATTCTTGTTTCTCAAATGCATAACCTTACATTTATCTGTATTAAACCTCATCTGCCATTTACCTGCCCAAGTTTCCAGTCTCCCCAAGTCATTCTGGAGAGAAATTACATCCTGCTCTGATTCTACTACCTTACACAATTTAGTTTCATCAGCAAAGATTGAGACTTTGCTCTCGATGCCAACCTCAAGGTCATTAACAAACAAGTTAAAAAGCAGGGGTCCCAGTACCGATCCCTGAGGTACTCCACTCACGACTTTAGCCCAACCTGAAAAAGTTCCATTTACGACAACTCTATGTTGTGTATCCTTCAACCAGTTTTCAATCCAGGTGCAAATATTTTTAGAGTCCAATTTGCTTTATTTTGTACATTAACCTCTTGTGTGGAACCGTATCAAAGCCTATGCAAAATCTAAGTAGATCACAATAATTTAGTATTTTCTATAAATATTTTTAGTGTAATTTTCAATCCCCAATATAATAGTGGTTGGATGGTAATGTTAATATAATATCCGTCTTACCAGGTACAAGGAGATGGTGTCTGAGAAGAGCAGACAGGAAGCCCTTGAACGAGAAGAGGAGCATGAATGGAGACATGACAACTCCGATGGAGTGCAGAAAGCAGAAGAAGAGGAGAAAGGAGGGAGAAGGCAGAACGAGGTGGGGCAGGGGGAAGCAGAGGTGATGCCCGCGAAGGAGAATCCAGGGGAGAGCCTAGAGATCAAGGAGAAGCTGACAGAGTAAGGACCTGCAGATATGTGGCATATCGGTCTGTGTGTACTTGTATCTGTATGATTCACTTATCAGAGAGAGTGACTGAGCATGGACTTCCCTTCCATCCATTGCCCATTTATTGTAAGATAAGATCTTGTTTGCCTTTGCAGTTACTGCATGACTTTGGGCACTATTGCTGTGTACAAGCACTCCTAAATCCTTCTCCATCAAGGATTCCCCCAATTTATCCCCATTTAATTTGCAAGTCTCCTGTTTATTCTTGTTTCTCAAATGCTTAACCTTACATTTATCTGTATTAAACCTCATCTGCCATTTACCTGCCCAAGTTTCCAGTCTCCCCAAGTCCTTCTGGAGAGAAAGTACATCCTGCTCTGATTCTACTACCTTACACAATTTAGTATCATCAGCAAAGATTGAGACTTTGCTCTCGATGCCAACCTCAAGGTCATTAAGAAACAAGTTAAAAAGCAGGGGTCCTAGTACCGATCCCTGAGGTACTCCACTCACGACTTTAGCCCAACCTGAAAAAGTTCCATTTACGACAACTCTATGTTGTGTATCCTTCAACCAGTTTTCAATCCAGGTGCAAATATTTTTAGAGTCCAATTTGCTTTATTTTGTACATTAACCTCTTGTGTGGAACCGTATCAAAGCCTATGCAAAATCGAAGTAGATCACAATAATTTTGTATTTTCTATAAATACTTTTTAGTATAATTTTCAATCCCCAATATAATAGTGGTTGGATGGTAATGTTAATATAATATCCGTCTTACCAGGTACAAGGAGATGGTGTCTGAGAAGAGCAGACAGGAAGCCCTTGAACGAGAAGAGGAGCATAAATGGAGACATGACAACTCCGATGGAGTGCAGAAGGCAGAAGAAGAGGAGAAAGGAGGGAGAAGGCAGAACAAGGTGGGGCAGGGGGAAGCAGAGGTGATGCCCGACAAGGAGAATCCAGGGGAGAGCCTAGAGAGCAAGGAGAAACTGACAGAGTAAGGACCTGCAGATATGTGGCATATCGGTCTGTGTGTACTTGTATCTGTATGATTCACTTATCAGAGAGAGTGACTGAGCATGGACTTCCCTTCCATCCATTGCCCATTTATTGTAAGATAAGATCTTGTTTGCCTTTGCAGTTACTGCATGACTTTGGGCACTATTGCTGTGTACAAGCACTCCTAAATCCTTCTCCATCAAGGATTCCCCCAATTTATCCCCATTTAATTTGCAAGTCTCCTGTTTATTCTTGTTTCTCAAATGCATAACCTTACATTTATCTGTATTAAACCTCATCTGCCATTTATCTGCCCAAGTTTCCAGTCTCCCCAAGTCCTTCTGGAGAGAAATTACATCCTGCTCTGATTCTACTACCTTACACAATTTAGTATCATCAGCAAAGATTAAGACTTTGCTCTCGATGCCAACCTCAAGGTCATTAACAAACAAGTTAAAAAGCAGGGGTCCTAGTACCGATCCCTAAGGTACTCCACTCACGACTTTAGCCCAACCTGAAAAAGTTCCATTTACGACAACTCTATGTTGTGTATCCTTCAACAAGTTTTCAATCCAGGTGCAAATATTTTTAGAGTCCAATTTGCTTTATTTTGTACATTAACCTCTTGTGTGGAACCGTATCAAAGCCTATGCAAAATCGAAGTAGATCACAATAATTTTGTATTTTCTATAAATACTTTTTAGTGTAATTTTCAATCCCCAATATAATAGTGGTTGGATGGTAATGTTAATATAATATCCGTCTTACCAGGTACAAGGAGATGGTGTCTGAGAAGAGCAGACAGGAAGCCCTTGAACGAGAAGAGGAGCATGAATGGAGACATGACAACTCCGATGGAGTGCAGAAAGCAGAAGAAGAGGAGAAAGGAGGGAGAAGGCAGAACGAGGTGGGGCAGGGGGAAGCAGAGGTGATGCCCGCGAAGGAGAATCCAGGGGAGAGCCTAGAGAGCAAGGAGAAGCTGACAGAGTAAGGACCTGCAGATATGTGGCATATCGGTCTGTGTGTACTTGTATCTGTATGATTCACTTATCAGAGAGAGTGACTGAGCATGGACTTCCCTTCCATCCATTGCCCATTTATTGTAAGATAAGATCTTGTTTGCCTTTGCAGTTACTGCATGACTTTGGGCACTATTGCTGTGTACAAGCACTCCTAAATCCTTCTCCATCAAGGATTCCCCCAATTTATCCCCATTTAATTTGCAAGTCTCCTGTTTATTCTTGTTTCTCAAATGCATAACCTTACATTTATCTGTATTAAACCTCATCTGCCATTTACCTGCCCAAGTTTCCAGTCTCCCCAAGTCCTTCTGGAGAGAAATGACATCCTGCTCTGATTCTACTACCTTACACAATTTAGTATCATCAGCAAAGATTAAGACTTTGCTCTCGATGCCAACCTCAAGGTCATTAACAAACAAGTTAAAAAGCAGGGGTCCTAGTACCGATCCCTGAGGTACTCCACTCACGACTTTAGCCCAACCTGAAAAAGTTCCATTTACGACAACTCTATGTTGTGTATCCTTCAACCAGTTTTCAATCCAGGTGCAAATATTTTTAGAGTCCAATTTGCTTTATTTTGTACATTAACCTCTTGTGTGGAACCGTATCAAAGCCTATGCAAAATCGAAGTAGATCACAATCATTTTGTATTTTCTATAAATACTTTTTAGTGTAATTTTCAATCCCCAATATAATAGTGGTTGGATGGTAATGTTAATATAATATCCGTCTTACCAGGTACAAGGAGATGGTGTCTGAGAAGAGCAGACAGGAAGCCCTTGAACGAGAAGAGGAGCATGAATGGAGACATGACAACTCCGATGGAGTGCAGAAAGCAGAAGAAGAGGAGAAAGGAGGGAGAAGGCAGAACGAGGTGGGGCAGGGGGAAGCAGAGGTGATGCCCGCGAAGGAGAATCCAGGGGAGAGCCTAGAGAGCAAGGAGAAGCTGACAGAGTAAGGACCTGCAGATATGTGGCATATCGGTCTGTGTGTACTTGTATCTGTATGATTCACTTATCAGAGAGAGTGACTGAGCATGGACTTCCCTTCCATCCATTGCCCATTTATTGTAAGATAAGATCTTGTTTGCCTTTGCAGTTACTGCATGACTTTGGGCACTATTGCTGTGTACAAGCACTCCTAAATCCTTCTCCATCAAGGATTCCCCCAATTTATCCCCATTTAATTTGCAAGTCTCCTGTTTATTCTTGTTTCTCAAATGCATAACCTTACATTTATCTGTATTAAACCTCATCTGCCATTTACCTGCCCAAGTTTCCAGTCTCCCCAAGTCCTTCTGGAGAGAAATGACATCCTGCTCTGATTCTACTACCTTACACAATTTAGTATCATCAGCAAAGATTAAGACTTTGCTCTCGATGCCAACCTCAAGGTCATTAACAAACAAGTTAAAAAGCAGGGGTCCTAGTACCGATCCCTGAGGTACTCCACTCATGACTTTAGCCCAACCTGAAAAAGTTCCATTTACGACAACTCTATGTTGTGTATCCTTCAACCAGTTTTCAATCCAGGTGCAAATATTTTTAGAGTCCAATTTGCTTTATTTTGTACATTAACCTCTTGTGTGGAACCGTATCAAAGCCTATGCAAAATCGAAGTAGATCACAATCATTTTGTATTTTCTATAAATACTTTTTAGTGTAATTTTCAATCCCCAATATAATAGTGGTTGGATGGTAATGTTAATATAATATCCGTCTTACCAGGTACAAGGAGATGGTGTCTGAGAAGAGCAGACAGGAAGCCCTTGAACGAGAAGAGGAGCATGAATGGAGACATGACAACTCCGATGGAGTGCAGAAAGCAGAAGAAGAGGAGAAAGGAGGGAGAAGGCAGAACGAGGTGGGGCAGGGGGAAGCAGAGGTGATGCCCGCGAAGGAGAATCCAGGGGAGAGCCTAGAGAGCAAGGAGAAGCTGACAGAGTAAGGACCTGCAGATATGTGGCATATCGGTCTGTGTGTACTTGTATCTGTATGATTCACTTATCAGAGAGAGTGACTGAGCATGGACTTCCCTTCCATCCATTGCCCATTTATTGTAAGATAAGATCTTGTTTGCCTTTGCAGTTACTGCATGACTTTGGGCACTATTGCTGTGTACAAGCACTCCTAAATCCTTCTCCATCAAGGATTCCCCCAATTTATCCCCATTTAATTTGCAAGTCTCCTGTTTATTCTTGTTTCTCAAATGCATAACCTTACATTTATCTGTATTAAACCTCATCTGCCATTTACCTGCCCAAGTATCCAGTCTCCCCAAGTCCTTCTGGAGAGAAATTACATCCTGCTCTGATTCTACTACCTTACACAATTTAGTATCATCAGCAAAGATTAAGACTTTGCTCTCGATGCCAACCTCAAGGTCATTAACAAACAAGTTAAAAAGCAGGGGTCCTAGTACCGATCCCTGAGGTACTCCACTCACGACTTTAGCCCAACCTGAAAAAGTTCCATTTACGACAACTCTATGTTGTGTATCCTTCAACCAGTTTTCAATCCAGGTGCAAATATTTTTAGAGTCCAATTTGCTTTATTTTGTACATTAACCTCTTGTGTGGAACCGTATCAAAGCCTATGCAAAATCGAAGTAGATCACAATAATTTTGTATTTTCTATAAATACTTTTTAGTGTAATTTTCAATCCCCAATATAATAGTGGTTGGATGGTAATGTTAATATAATATCCGTCTTACCAGGTACAAGGAGATGGTGTCTGAGAAGAGCAGACAGGAAGCCCTTGAACGAGAAGAGGAGCATGAATGGAGACATGACAACTCCGATGGAGTGCAGAAAGCAGAAGAAGAGGAGAAAGGAGGGAGAAGGCAGAACGAGGTGGGGCAGGGGGAAGCAGAGGTGATGCCCGCGAAGGAGAATCCAGGGGAGAGCCTAGAGAGCAAGGAGAAGCTGACAGAGTAAGGACCTGCAGATATGTGGCATATCGGTCTGTGTGTACTTGTATCTGTATGATTCACTTATCAGAGAGAGTGACTGAGCATGGACTTCCCTTCCATCCATTGCCCATTTATTGTAAGATAAGATCTTGTTTGCCTTTGCAGTTACTGCATGACTTTGGGCACTATTGCTGTGTACAAGCACTCCTAAATCCTTCTCCATCAAGGATTCCCCCAATTTATCCCCATTTAATTTGCAAGTCTCCTGTTTATTCTTGTTTCTCAAATGCATAACCTTACATTTATCTGTATTAAACCTCATCTGCCATTTACCTGCCCAAGTATCCAGTCTCCCCAAGTCCTTCTGGAGAGAAATTACATCCTGCTCTGATTCTACTACCTTACACAATTTAGTATCATCAGCAAAGATTAAGACTTTGCTCTCGATGCCAACCTCAAGGTCATTAACAAACAAGTTAAAAAGCAGGGGTCCTAGTACCGATCCCTGAGGTACTCCACTCACGACTTTAGCCCAACCTGAAAAAGTTCCATTTACGACAACTCTATGTTGTGTATCCTTCAACCAGTTTTCAATCCAGGTGCAAATATTTTTAGAGTCCAATTTGCTTTATTTTGTACATTAACCTCTTGTGTGGAACCGTATCAAAGCCTATGCAAAATCGAAGTAGATCACAATAATTTTGTATTTTCTATAAATACTTTTTAGTGTAATTTTCAATCCCCAATATAATAGTGGTTGGATGGTAATGTTAATATAATATCCGTCTTACTAGGTACAAGGAGATGGTGTCTGAGAAGAGCAGACAGGAAGCCCTTGAACGAGAAGAGGAGCATGAATGGAGACATGACAACTCCGATGGAGTGCAGAAAGCAGAAGAAGAGGAGAAAGGAGGGAGAAGGCAGAACGAGGTGGGGCAGGGGGAAGCAGAGGTGATGCCCGCGAAGGAGAATCCAGGGGAGAGCCTAGAGAGCAAGGAGAAGCTGACAGAGTAAGGACCTGCAGATATGTGGCATATCGGTCTGTGTGTACTTGTATCTGTATGATTCACTTATCAGAGAGAGTGACTGAGCATGGACTTCCCTTCCATCCATTGCCCATTTATTGTAAGATAAGATCTTGTTTGCCTTTGCAGTTACTGCATGACTTTGGGCACTATTGCTGTGTACAAGCACTCCTAAATCCTTCTCCATCAAGGATTCCCCCAATTTATCCCCATTTAATTTACAAGTCTCCTGTTTATTCTTGTTTCTCAAATGCATAACCTTACATTTATCTGTATTAAACCTCATCTGCCATTTACCTGCCCAAGTTTCCAGTCTCCCCAAGTCCTTCTGGAGAGAAATTACATCCTGCTCTGATTCTACTACCTTACACAATTTAGTATCATCAGCAAAGATTAAGACTTTGCTCTCGATGCCAACCTCAAGGTCATTAACAAACAAGTTAAAAAGCAGGGGTCCTAGTACCGATCCCTGAGGTACTCCACTCACGACTTTAGCCCAACCTGAAAAAGTTCCATTTACGACAACTCTATGTTGTGTATCCTTCAACCAGTTTTCAATCCAGGTGCAAATATTTTTAGAGTCCAATTTGCTTTATTTTGTACATTAACCTCTTGTGTGGAACCGTATCAAAGCCTATGCAAAATCTAAGTAGATCACAATAATTTAGTATTTTCTATAAATACTTTTTAGTGTAATTTTCAATCCCCAATATAATAGTGGTTGGATGGTAATGTTAATATAATATCCGTCTTACCAGGTACAAGGAGATGGTGTCTGAGAAGAGCAGACAGGAAGCCCTTGAACGAGAAGAGGAGCATAAATGGAGACATGACAACTCCGATGGAGTGCAGAAGGCAGAAGAAGAGGAGAAAGGAGGGAGAAGGCAGAACGAGGTGGGGCAGGGGGAAGCAGAGGTGATGCCCGAGAAGGAGAATCCAGGGGAGAGCCTAGAGAGCAAGGAGAAGCTGACAGAGTAAGGACCTGCAGATATGTGGCATATCGGTCTGTGTGTACTTGTATCTGTATGATTCACTTATCAGAGAGAGTGACTGAGCATGGACTTCCCTTCCATCCATTGCCCAGTTATCTTATACTATATTAGTGAAAGCACTGTATGCCTGCATGCATGCATGCCTGCATGCATGCCTGCCTGGATGTCCGGTGTCCCTAGGGGCAATCTCATTGGTCCCTTGGCCCACCCGCCCCCGCACACCTCTCATTGGCCTCACACACACACACCACCCCCTTGGCCCGCCCCCCACACCTCTCATTGGCCTGAGGCGGAGTGACGGGCCAAAGGACCAAAAAAAAAAACACACACACCTCTCCCCCCTCCCCGCTCCAAATCACCTCTCCCCCCTCCCCGCTCCAAATCACCTCTCCCCCTCCCCGCTCCAAATCACCTCTCCCCCTCCCCGCTCCAAATCACCTCTCCCCCCTCCCCAGCGCCATCACCTCTCCCCTTTCCCGCTCCAAATCACCTCTCCCCCCTCCCTGCTCCCTCTCCCCCCTCCCCGCTCCAAATCACCTCTCCCCCCCTCCCCGCTCCAAATCACCTCTCCCCCCTCCCCAGCGGCATCACCTCTCCCCCTCCCCGCTCCAAATTACCTCTCCCCCTCCCCGCTCCAAATCACCTCTCCCCCTCCCCGCTCCAAATCACCTCTCCCCCCTCCCCAGCGGCATCACCTCTCCCCCTCCCCAGCGGCATCACCTCTCCCCCTCCCCGCTCCAAATCACCTCTCCCCCCTCCCCAGCGGCATCACCTCTCCCCCTCCCCAGCGGCATCACCTCTCCCCCTCCCCGCTCCAAATCACCTCTCCCCCTCCCCAGCGACATCACCTCTCCCCCCTCCAAATCACCTCTCCCCCTTCCCAGCGGCGCTCAAACTCAACTCTCCCCCTCCCGAGCGGCATCACCTCTCCCCCTCCCCAGCGGCATCACCTCTCCCCCCTCCCCAGCGGCATCACCTCTCCCCCATCCCCAGCGGCATCACCTCTCCCCCCTCCCCAGCGGCATCACCTCTCCCCCCTCCCCGGCGGCATCACCTCTCCCCCCTCCCCGGCGGCATCACCTCTCCCCCCTCCCCAGCGGCATCACCTCTCCCCCCTCCCCGGCGGCATCACCTCTCCCCCCTCCCCAGCGGCATCACCTCTCCCCCTCCCCAGCGGCATCACCTCTCCCCCCTCCCCAGCGGCATCACCTCTCCCCCCTCCCCGGCGGCATCACCTCTCCCCCTCCCCGGCGGCATCACCTCTCCCCCCTCCCCGGCGGCATCACCTCTCCCCTACCCCCGGCGGGGGAACAGGCAGCTGCCACGCGGCGCGTAAGATGGCGGCTCCCCTTCCTCCCTCGCGGCGCCGAGTCAGACGATGGCGGCGCCCGGAAGTACAGGTAGGTGTCGCTCCCCCACCTCCGGCGCCAAACGGAACTGAGAAAGGGCGCATCAACTGAGACGTGTGTGTGTGTGTGTGTGTGTGTGTGTGTGTCACTGTCCACTGCCCCCCCCTCCTGTCCACTGCCCCCCCCCTCCTGTGCACTGCTCCCCCCCTCCTGTCCACTGCCCCCCCTCCTGTCCACTGCCCCCCCTCCTGTCCACTGCCCCCCCTCCTGTCTACCCCCCCCCTCTCCTGTCCACTGCCCCCCCTCCTGTCCACTGCCCCCCTTCCTGTCCACTGCCCCCCTCCTGTCCACTGCCCCCTCCTGTCCACCTCCCCCCCCTCCCCTCTCCTGTCCACTGCCCCCCCTCCTGTCCACTGCCCCCCCCTCCTGTCCACTGTCCCCCCCCTCCTGTCTACTGTCCGTCCCCCCCCTCCTGCCCCCCCCTCCTGTCCACTGTCCCCCCATCCTCTCCACTGTCACCCCATCCTGTCCACTGTCCGTCCCCCCCCCTCCTGTCTACTGTCTGTCCCCACACCTTCCTGTCCACTGTCCGTCCCCACACCCTCCTGTCCACTGTCCGTCCCCACACCCTCCTGTCCACTGTCCGTCCCCACACCCTCCTGTCCACTGTTCGTCCCTCCCCTCTGGGGAACACGGAGAGAGAAGGGAGCGGGAAATTTTACTCACGGGCAACGCCAGGTCTCTCTCCCCCTCGCCGCTACAACTCGCCTCTCTCCCTCCCCGCCGCCGCTCCAACTGGAACAGATGGCGGCGCCCGGAAGGACCCCCTTCCTCCCTCGCGGCGCCCAGTGAGAAGATGGCGGTGGCCGGAACTACAGGTAGGTGTCGCGTGTGTCGCTCCCCCACTTCCCCCCCCCCCCGCTACTTCTCCCCCGCTACTTCTCCCCCCCCCCACTCACCCCCCCCTCCCCACCTACCTCCCAGAGCACGCTCTCTACGTCTCAACATCCCCGAGGAGCAGGAGGAGGGCGGCAGGGACTTAATGCTGCTAGGTGAGGAAATGCAGGGGGAGGAATCCATTCCTTTGACGCCCCCCCCCTGCCTTTGACGCCCCCCCCTGCCTTTGACGCCCCCCCCCGCCTTTGACGCCCCCCCCCCTGCCTTTGACGCCCCCCCCTGCCTTTGACGCCCCCCCTGCCTTTGACGCCCCCCCCCTGCCTTTGACGCCCCCTCCTGCCTTTGACGCCCCCCCCCCTGCCTTTGACGCCCCCACCCCTGCCTTTGACGCCCCCCCCCTGCCTTTGTCACCCCCCCTGCCTTTGACGCCCCCCCCTGCCTTTGACGCCCCCCCTGCCTTTGACGCCCCCCCTGCCTTTGACGCCCCCCCCCCTGCCTTTGACGCGCCCCCCCTGCCTTTGACGCCCCCCCCCCTGCCTTTGACGCCCCCCCTGCCTTTGACGCCCCCCCCCCCTGCCTTTGACGCCTCCCCTCCCTGCCTTTGACGCCTCCCCTCCCCTGACTCCCCTCCCTGGTGCTCCCCTCCCCGGCGCTCCACTCACATCACCTCCCACACACTGACTGACACACACAACTTACTGACACACACACACGCTGACTGACGCACACACACACGCACACTAACTGACGCGCGCACACACACTGATGACACACACACACTGACCTACACACACACTGACTGACACACTGACACTGACTCACACACACACACTAACTGACGCGCGCACACACACACACACAAACACACACACACACTGACTGACACACACACTGACTGACACACACACTGACTGACACACACACACCGACTGACACACACACACTGACTGACACACACACACCGACTGACGCGCGCACACTGACTGCCGCACGCGCACACACACACCCACACCCACACACACACTGACTGCCGCACGCACGCACACACTGACTGACGCGCACACAAACCCTCACTGACGCACACACGCACGCACACACTGACTGAGGCACACACTGACTGTGTGTGCGTCAGTCAGTCTGTGTGTGTTTGTGTTTCTGCCTCAGACTCACTGACGCGCGCGCAAACACACAGTGACTGACGCACACACGCTACATGAAGCTGTAAAGGAGGGAGGGAGGGAGGGAGGGGGGGGACTGGATTGATGTGAATGTGGGACAAACAGAGAGAGGGGGGAGGAGAGAGAGAGGAACGGGAACATTACATCCCGGGCAACGCCGGGTCTCTCAGCTAGTGATACAATAAACCTCACAGGTACATAGCAGTATATTCCATGTAACCAATTAGCTCAGTTTTGATCAGTTTCAAAGCTGGGTAACATGGACAGAATGTCAGGCTGACTGTGTCTGACAAAATGTCTCTAAGTTAACCCATATCTTATACTATATTAGTGAAAGCACTGTATGTTTGCCTGCCTGGATGTCCGGTGTCCCTAGGGGAAATGTCATTGGCCCCTTGGGTCGCCCGCCCCCGCACACCTCTCATTGGCCTGAGGCGGAGTGACGGCCCACACACACACACACACACACACACACACACACACACACACAACACAGCAGCTCTATACACACACACACACACACACACACACAACACAGCAGCTCTATACACACACACACACACACACACACAACACAGCAGCTCTATACACACACACACACACACAACACAGCAGCTCTACACACACACACAACACAGCAGCTCTATACACACACACACACACACACACACAACACAGCAGCTCTATACACACACACACACACAACATAGCAGCTCTATACACACACACATACACACACACACACACACACACACACACACAACACAGCAGCTCTATACACACACACACACACCCTCTGTCCGCCCCCCTCCCCCCCCCCTCATCTGCACCGTCCTGCACTGGCTCCGGATGGGAAGCGCGGCCCTCCTACCCCAGCCGCTCCCTTACCTCCCCGGCGCTATCACCCGCTCAGGTAAGTCACTGTGTGTCCCGCCTCAGCCCCACTGCGCGTCCCGCCTCAGCCTCAGGCCCACTGCGCGTCCCGCCTCAGCCTCAGGCCCACTGCGCGTCCCGCCTCAGCCTCAGGCCCACTGCGCGTCCCGCCTCAGCCTCAGGCCCACTGCGCGTCTCGCCTCAGCCTCAGGCCCACACACACAGGGCGCTTCCTACCGCCGCTCAGCCAGACGCCACATCGAGCGGGCGCCGGGGGGGGGGGGGGGAGCGCGAGTCTTAGGCCCACACAGGGCGCTTGCTACCTACCGCCGCTCAGCCGGACGCCACATCTGGCGGGCGCCGGGGGGGGGTGGGAGCGCGAGTCTTAGGCCCACACAGGGCGCTTCCTGCAGCCGCCTGCACGCCTCACTCAGCAGGACGGCACATCGGGGGACCAAGCGGGCGCCGGGGGGGGGGGAGCGCGAGTCACGGGGAACGGGGGGGAGCGCGAGTCACGGGGAACGGGGGGGGGAGCGCGAGTCACGGGGAACGGGGGGGAGCGCGAGTCACGGGGAACGGGGGGGGGAGCGCGAGTCACAGGGAACGGGGGGGGGGAGTCACAGGGAATGGGGGGGGAGTCACGGGGAA
>NW_027455907.1:0-28715 GCF_040206685.1 Ascaphus truei
GAGCAGGGGCGGGGCGCTCTGTGTGAGCAGGGGGCGGGGCGCTCTGTGTGAGCAGGGGCGGGGCGCTCTGTGTGAGCAGGGGCGGGGCGCTCTGTGTGAGCAGGGGCGGGGCGCTCTGTGTGTGAGCAGGGGCGGGGCGCTCTGTGTGAGCAGGGGCGGGGCGCTCTGTGTGAGCAGGGGCGGGGCGCTCTGTGTGAGCAGGGGGCTGGGGGCGCTCTGTGTGAGGAGCAGGGGGCGGGGGCGCTCTGTGTGAGGGAGCAGGGGCGGGGCGCTCTGTGTGAGGGAGCAGGGCGGGGCGCTCTGTGTGAGGGAGCAGGGGCGGGGCGCTCTGTGTGAGGGAGCAGGGGCGGGGCGCTCTGTGTGAGGGAGGGGCGGGGCGCTGTGAGAGCAGGGGCGGGGCGCTGTGAGAGCAGGGGCGGGGAGCTGTGAGAGCAGGGGGCGGGGCGCCTGTGGAGAGGGGCGGGGCGCTCTGTGTGAGGGAGCAGGGGCGGGGCGCTCTGTGTGAGGGAGCAGGGGCGGGGCGCTCTGTGTGAGGGAGCAGGGGCGGGGCGCTCTGTGTGAGGGAGCAGCTGGGCGGGGCGCTCTGTGTGAGGGAGCAGGGGCGGGGGCGCTCTGTGTGAGGGAGCAGGGGCGGGGCGCTCTGTGTGAGGGAGCAGGGGCGGGGCGCTCTGTGTGAGGGAGCAGGGGCGGGGCGCTCTGTGTGAGGGAGCAGGGGCGGGGCGCTCTGTGTGAGGGAGCAGGGGCGGGGCGCTCTGTGTGAGGGAGCAGGGGCGGGGCGCTCTGTGTGAGGGAGCAGGGGCGGGGGCGCTCTGTGAGGGAGCAGGGGCGGGGCGCTCTGTGTGAGGGAGCAGGGGCGGGGCGCTCTGTGTGAGGGAGCAGGGGCGGGGCGCTCTGTGTGAGGGAGCAGGGGCGGGGCGCTCTGTGTGAGGGAGCAGGGGCGGGGCGCTCTGTGTGAGGGAGCAGGGGCGGGGCGCTCTGTGTGAGGGAGCAGGGGCGGGGCGCTCTGTGTGAGGGAGCAGGGGCGGGGCGCTCTGTGTGAGGGAGCAGGGGCGGGGCGCTCTGTGTGAGGGAGCAGGGGGGGCGCTCTGTGTGAGGAGCAGGGGGGGGCTCTGTGTGAGGGAGCAGGGGGGGGCTCTGTGTGAGGGAGCAGGGGGGGCTCTGTGTGAGGGAGCAGGGGGGGCTCTGTGTGAGGGAGCAGGGGGGGCTCTGTGTGAGGGAGCAGGGGGGGCTCTGTGTGAGGGAGCAGGGCGGGGGCTCTGTGTGAGGGAGCAGGGGGGGCTCTGTGTGAGGGAGCAGGGGGGGCTCTGTGTGAGGGAGCAGGGGGGGCTCTGTGTGAGGGAGCAGGGGGGGGCTCTGTGTGAGGGAGCAGGGGGGGGCTCTGTGTGAGGGAGCAGGGGGGGCTCTGTGAGGGAGCAGGGGGGGCTCTGTGTGAGGGAGCAGGGGGGGCTCTGTGTGAGGGAGCAGGGGGAGCTCTGTGTGAGAGAGCAGGGGGGCTCTGTGTGAGGGAGCAGGGGGGGCTCTGTGTGAGGGAGCAGGGGGGGCTCTGTGTGAGGGAGCAGGGGGGGCTCTGTGTGAGGGAGCAGGGGGGGGCTCTGTGTGAGGGAGCAGGGGGGGGCTCTGTGTGAGGGAGCAGGGGGGGGCTCTGTGTGAGGGAGCAGGGGGGGGCTCTGTGTGAGGTAGCAGGGGGGGGCTCTGTGTGAGGGAGCAGGGGGGGGCTCTGTGTGAGGGGAGCAGGGGGGGCTCTGTGTGAGGGAGCAGGGGGGGCTCTGTGTGAGGGAGCAGGGGCGGGGGGGCTCTGTGTGAGCGAGCAGGGGCGGGGGGGCTCTGTGTGAGGGAGCAGGGGCGGGGGGGCTCTGTGTGAGGGAGCAGGGGCGGGGGGGGCTCTGTGTGAGGGAGCAGGGGCGGGGGGGCTCTGTGTGAGGGAGCAGGGGCGGGGGGGCTCTGTGTGAGGGAGCAGGGGCGGGGGGGCTCTGTGTGAGGGAGCAGGGGCGGGGGGGCTCTGTGTGAGGGAGCAGGGGCGGGGGGGGCTCTGTGTGAGGGAGCAGGGGCGGGGGGGGCTCTGTGTGAGGGAGCAGGGGCGGGGGGGGCTCTGTGTGAGGGAGCAGGGGCGGGGGGGGGCTCTGTGTGAGGGAGCAGGGGCGGGGGGGGGCTCTGTGTGAGGGGGCGGGGGGGGCTCTGTGTGAGGGGGCGGGGGGGGCTCTGTGTGAGGGAGCAGGGGCGGGGGGGGCTCTGTGTGAGGGAGCAGGGGCGGGGGGGGCTCTGTGTGAGGGAGCAGGGGCGGGGGGGGCTCTGTGTGAGGGAGCAGGGGCGGGGGGGCTCTGTGTGAGGGAGCAGGGGCGGGGGGGGCTCTGTGTGAGGGAGCAGGGGCGGGGGGGGCTCTGTGTGAGGGAGCAGGGGCGGGGGGGGGCTCTGTGTGAGGGAGGAGGGGGGCTCTGTGTGAGGGAGCAGGGGGGGCTCTGTGTGAGAGAGCAGGGGGGCTCTGTGTGAGGGAGCAGGGGGGCTCTGTGTGAGGGAGCAGGGGGGCTCTGTGTGAGGGAGCAGGGGGGGCTCTGTGTGAGGGAGCAGGGGGGGCTCTGTGTGAGGGAGCAGGGGGGGGCTCTGTGTGAGGGAGCAGGGGGGGCTCTGTGTGAGGTAGCAGGGGGGGCTCTGTGTGAGGGAGCAGGGGGGGCTCTGTGTGAGGGAGCAGGGGGGCTCTGTGTGAGGGAGCAGGGGGGGGGGCTCTGTGTGAGGGAGCAGGGGCGGGGGGGGCTCTGTGTGAGGGAGCAGGGGCGGGGGGGGGCTCTGTGTGAGGGAGCAGGGGCGGGGGGGGCTCTGTGTGAGGGAGCAGGGGCGGGGGGGCTCTGTGTGAGGGAGCAGGGGCGGGGGGCTCTGTGTGAGCGAGCAGGGGCGGGGGGCTCTGTGTGAGGGAGCAGGGGCGGGGGGGCTCTGTGTGAGGGAGCAGGGGCGGGGGGGGCTCTGTGTGAGGGAGCAGGGGCGGGGGGGGCTCTGTGTGAGGGAGCAGGGGCGGGGGGGGCTCTGTGTGAGGGAGCAGGGGCGGGGGGGGCTCTGTGTGAGGGAGCAGGGGCGGGGGGGCTCTGTGTGAGGGAGCAGGGGCGGGGGGGGGCTCTGTGTGAGGGAGCAGGGGCGGGGGGGGCTCTGTGTGAGGGAGCAGGGGCGGGGGGGGCTCTGTGTGAGGGAGCAGGGGCGGGGGGGGCTCTGTGTGAGGGAGCAGGGGCGGGGGGGGGCTCTGTGTGAGGGGGCGGGGGGGGGGGCTCTGTGTGAGGGAGCAGGGGCGGGGGGGCTCTGTGTGAGGGAGCAGGGGCGGGGGGGGCTCTGTGTGAGGGAGCAGGGGCGGGGGGGGCTCTGTGTGAGGGAGCAGGGGCGGGGGGGGGCTCTGTGTGAGGGAGCAGGGGCGGGGGGGCTCTGTGTGAGGGAGCAGGGGCGGGGGGGGGCTCTGTGTGAGGGAGCAGGGGCGGGGGGGGCTCTGTGTGAGGGAGCAGGGGCGGGGGGGGGCTCTGTGTGAGGGAGCAGGGGCGGGGGGGCTCTGTGTGAGGGAGCAGGGGCGGGGGGGGCTCTGTGTGAGGGAGCAGGGGTGGGGGGGGCTCTGTGTGACGGAGCAGGGGCGGGGGGGGCTCTGTGTGAGGGAGCAGGGGCGGGGGGGGCTCTGTGTGAGGGAGCAGGGGCGGGGGGGGCTCTGTGTGAGGGAGCAGGGGCGGGGGGGCTCTGTGTGAGGGAGCAGGGGCGGGGGGGGCTCTGTGTGAGGGAGCAGGGGCAGGGGGGCTCTGTGTGAGGGAGCAGGGGCGGGGGGGCTCTGTGTGAGGGAGTAGGGGCGGGGGGGCTCTGTGTGAGGGAGCAGGGGCGTGGGGGGCTCTGTGTGAGGGAGCAGGGGCGGGGGGGGGCTCTGTGTGAGGGAGCAGGGGCGGGGGGGCTCTGTGTGAGGGAGCAGGGGCGGGGGGGGCTCTGTGTGAGGGAGCAGGGGCGGGGGGGGCTCTGTGTGAGGGAGCAGGGGCGGGGGGGGGCTCTGTGTGAGGGAGCAGGGGCGGGGGGGGCTCTGTGTGAGGGAGCAGGGGCGGGGGGGGCTCTGTGTGAGGGAGCAGGGGCGGGGGGGGGCTCTGTGTGAGGGAGCAGGGGCGGGGGGGGCTCTGTGTGAGGGAGCAGGGGCGCGGGGGGGGGGGCTCTGTGTGAGGGAGCAGGGGCGGGGGGGGGCTCTGTGTGAGGGAGCAGGGGCGGGGGGGGCTCTGTGTGAGCGAGCAGGGGCGGGGGGGCTCTGTGTGAGGGAGCAGGGGCGGGGGGGCTCTGTGTGAGGGAGCAGGGGCGGGGGGGCTCTGTGTGAGGGAGCAGGGGCGGGGGGGGCTCTGTGTGAGGGAGCAGGGGCGGGGGGGCTCTGTGTGAGGGAGCAGGGGCGGGGGGGGGCTCTGTGTGAGGGAGCAGGGGCGGGGGGGGCTCTGTGTGAGGGAGCAGGGGCGGGGGGGGGCTCTGTGTGAGGGAGCAGGGGCGGGGGGGGCTCTGTGTGAGGGAGCAGGGGCGGGGGGGGCTCTGTGTGAGGGAGCAGGGGCGGGGGGGGGCTCTGTGTGAGGGAGCAGGGGCGGGGGGGGCTCTGTGTGAGGGGGCGGGGGGGGGATCTGTGTGAGGGAGCAGGGGCGGGGGGGGCTCTGTGTGAGGGAGCAGGGGCGGGGGGGGCTCTGTGTGAGGGAGCAGGGGCGGGGGGGGCTCTGTGTGAGGGAGCAGGGGCGGGGGGGGGCTCTGTGTGAGGGAGCAGGGGCGGGGGGGGCTCTGTGTGAGGGAGCAGGGGCGGGGGGGGCTCTGTGTGAGGGAGCAGGGGCGGGGGGGGCTCTGTGTGAGGGAGCAGGGGCTGGGGGGGGCTCTGTGTGAGGGAGCAGGGGCGGGGGGGGCTCTGTGTGAGGGAGCAGGGGCGGGGGGGGCTCTGTGTGAGGGAGCAGGGGTGGGGGGGGCTCTGTGTGACGGAGCAGGGGCGGGGGGGGCTCTGTGTGAGGGAGCAGGGGCGGGGGGGGCTCTGTGTGAGGGAGCAGGGGCGGGGGGGGCTCTGTGTGAGGGAGCAGGGGCGGGGGGGGCTCTGTGTGAGGGAGCAGGGGCGGGGGGGGCTCTGTGTGAGGGAGCAGGGGCAGGGGGGGGCTCTGTGTGAGGGAGCAGGGGCGGGGGGGCTCTGTGTGAGGGAGTAGGGGCGGGGGGGCTCTGTGTGAGGGAGCAGGGGCGTGGGGGGCTCTGTGTGAGGGAGCAGGGGCGGGGGGGGCTCTGTGTGAGGGAGCAGGGGCGGGGGGGCTCTGTGTGAGGGAGCAGGGGCGGGGGGGGGCTCTGTGTGAGGGAGCAGGGGCGGGGGGGGCTCTGTGTGGGAGCAGGGGCGGGGGGGGCTCTGTGTGAGGGAGCAGGGGTGGGGGGGGCTCTGTGTGAGGGAGCAGGGGCGGGGGGGGGCTCTGTGTGAGGGAGCAGGGGCGGGGGGGGCTCTGTGTGAGGGAGCAGGGGCGGGGGGGGCTCTGTGTGAGGGAGCAGGGGCGGGGGGGGCTCTGTGTGAGGGAGCAGGGGCGGGGGGGGGCTCTGTGTGAGGGAGCAGGGGCGGGGGGGGGCTCTGTGTGAGGGAGCAGGGGCGGGGGGGGCTCTGTGTGAGGGAGCAGGGGGCGGGGGGGGGCTCTGTGTGAGGGAGCAGGGGCGGGGGGGGACTCTGTGTGAGGGAGCAGGGGCGGGGGGGCTCTGTGTGAGGGAGCAGGGGCGGGGGGGCTCTGTGTGAGGGAGCAGGGGCGGGGGGGGCTCTGTGTGAGGGAGCAGGGGCGGGGGGGGCTCTGTGTGAGGGAGCAGGGGCGGGGGGGGGCTCTGTGTGAGGGAGCAGGGGCGGGGGGGGCTCTGTGTGAGGGAGCAGGGGCGGGGGGGGCTCTGTGTGAGGGAGCAGGGGCGGGGGGGGGCTCTGTGTGAGGGAGCAGGGGCGGGGGGGGGCTCTGTGTGAGGGAGCAGGGGCGGGGGGGGGCTCTGTGTGAGGGAGCAGGGGCGGGGGGGGGCTCTGTGTGAGCGAGCAGGGGCGGGGGGGCTCTGTGTGAGGGAGCAGGGGCGGGGGGGCTCTGTGTGAGGGAGCAGGGGCGGGGGGGGCTCTGTGTGAGGGAGCAGGGGCGGGGGGGGCTCTGTGTGAGGGAGCAGGGGCGGGGGGGGCTCTGTGTGAGGGAGCAGGGGCGGGGGGGCTCTGTGTGAGGGAGCAGGGGCGGGGGGGCTCTGTGTGAGGGAGCAGGGGCGGGGGGGGCTCTGTGTGAGGGAGCAGGGGCGGGGGGGGCTCTGTGTGAGGGAGCAGGGGCGGGGGGGCTCTGTGTGAGGGAGCAGGGGCGGGGGGGGCTCTGTGTGAGGGAGCAGGGGCGGGGGGGGCTCTGTGTGAGGGGGCGGGGGGGGATCTGTGTGAGGGAGCAGGGGCGGGGGGGGCTCTGTGTGAGGGAGCAGGGGCGGGGGGGGCTCTGTGTGAGGGAGCAGGGGCGGGGGGGGCTCTGTGTGAGGGAGCAGGGGCGGGGGGGGCTCTGTGTGAGGGAGCAGGGGCGGGGGGGGCTCTGTGTGAGGGAGCAGGGGCGGGGGGGGCTCTGTGTGAGGGAGCAGGGGCGGGGGGGGCTCTGTGTGAGGGAGCAGGGGGCTGGGGGGGGCTCTGTGTGAGGGAGCAGGGGCGGGGGGGCTCTGTGTGAGGGAGCAGGGGCGGGGGGGGGCTCTGTGTGAGGGAGCAGGGGTGGGGGGGGCTCTGTGTGACGGAGCAGGGGCGGGGGGGGGCTCTGTGTGAGGGAGCAGGGGCGGGGGGGGCTCTGTGTGAGGGAGCAGGGGCGGGGGGGGCTCTGTGTGAGGGAGCAGGGGCGGGGGGGCTCTGTGTGAGGGAGCAGGGGCGGGGGGGGCTCTGTGTGAGGGAGCAGGGGCAGGGGGGCTCTGTGTGAGGGAGCAGGGGCGGGGGGGCTCTGTGTGAGGGAGTAGGGGCGGGGGGGCTCTGTGTGAGGGAGCAGGGGCGTGGGGGGCTCTGTGTGAGGGAGCAGGGGCGGGGGGGGCTCTGTGTGAGGGAGCAGGGGCGGGGGGGCTCTGTGTGAGGGAGCAGGGGCGGGGGGGGCTCTGTGTGAGGGAGCAGGGGCGGGGGGGGCTCTGTGTGAGGGAGCAGGGGCGGGGGGGGCTCTGTGTGAGGGAGCAGGGGCGGGGGGGGCTCTGTGTGAGGGAGCAGGGGCGGGGGGGGGCTCTGTGTGAGGGAGCAGGGGCGGGGGGGGCTCTGTGTGAGGGAGCAGGGGCGGGGGGGGCTCTGTGTGAGGGAGCAGGGGCGGGGGGGGGCTCTGTGTGAGGGAGCAGGGGCGGGGGGGGGCTCTGTGTGAGGGAGCAGGGGCGGGGGGGGGCTCTGTGTGAGGGAGCAGGGGCGGGGGGGCTCTGTGTGAGGGAGCAGGGGCGGGGGGGGCTCTGTGTGAGGGAGCAGGGGCGGGGGGGGCTCTGTGTGAGGGAGCAGGGGCGGGGGGGGGCTCTGTGTGAGGGAGCAGGGGGCGGGGGCTCTGTGTGAGGGAGCAGGGGCGGGGGGGGGCTCTGTGTGAGGGAGCAGGGGCGGGGGGGCTCTGTGTGAGGGAGCAGGGGCGGGGGGGGCTCTGTGAGGGAGCAGGGGCGGGGGGGGCTCTGTGTGAGGGAGCAGGGGCGGGGGGGGCTCTGTGTGAGGGAGCAGGGGCGGGGGGGGCTCTGTGTGAGGGAGCAGGAGCGGGGGGGGCTCTGTGTGAGGGAGCAGGGGCGGGGGGGGGCTCTGTGTGAGGGAGCAGGGGCGGGGGGGGCTCTCTGTGAGGGAGCAGGGGCGGGGGGGGCTCTGTGTGAGGGAGCAGGGGCGGGGGGGCTCTGTGTGAGGGAGCAGGGGCGGGGGGGCTCTGTGTGAGGGAGCAGGGGCGGGGGGGCTCTGTGTGAGGGAGCAGGGGCGGGGGGGGCTCTGTGTGAGGGAGCAGGGGCGGGGGGGGCTCTGTGTGAGGGAGCAGGGGCGGGGGGGCTCTGTGTGAGGGAGCAGGGGCGGGGGGGGGGCTCTGTGTGAGGGAGCAGGGGCGGGGGGGGCTCTGTGTGAGGGAGCAGGGGCGGGGGGGGCTCTGTGTGAGGGAGCAGGGGCGGGGGGGGGCTCTGTGTGAGGGAGCAGGGGCGGGGAGGGCTCTGTGTGAGGGAGCAGGGGCGGGGGGGCTCTGTGTGAGGGAGCAGGGGCGGGGGGGGGCTCTGTGTGAGGGAGCAGGGGCGGGGGGGGCTCTGTGTGAGGGAGCAGGGGCGGGGGGGGCTCTGTGTGAGGGAGCAGGGGCGGGGGGGGCTCTGTGTGAGGGAGCAGGGGGCGGGGGGGCTCTGTGTGAGGGAGCAGGGGCGGGGGGGCTCTGTGTGAGGGAGCAGGGGCGTGGGGGGCTCTGTGTGAGGGAGCAGGGGCGGGGGGGCTCTGTGTGAGGGAGCAGGGGCGGGGGGGCTCTGTGTGAGGGAGCAGGGGCGGGGGGGCTCTGTGTGAGGGAGCAGGGGCGGGGGGGGCTCTGTGTGAGGGAGCAGGGGCGGGGGGGGCTCTGTGTGAGGGAGCAGGGGCGGGGGGGGGGCTCTGTGTGAGGGAGCAGGGGTGGGGGGGGCTCTGTGTGAGGGAGCAGGGGCGGGGGGGGCTCTGTGTGAGGGAGCAGGGGCGGGGGGGGGCTCTGTGTGAGGGAGCAGGGGCGGGGGGGGGGCTCTGTGTGAGGGAGCAGGGGCGGGGGGGGGCTCTGTGTGAGGGAGCAGGGGCGGGGGGGGCTCTGTGTGAGGGAGCAGGGGCGGGGGGGGCTCTGTGTGAGGGAGCAGGGGCGGGGGGGGGCTCTGTGTGAGGGAGCAGGGGCGGGGGGGGCTCTGTGTGAGGGAGCAGGGGCGGGGGGGCTCTGTGTGAGGGAGCAGGGGCGGGGGGGGCTCTGTGTGAGGGAGCAGGGGCGGGGGGGGCTCTGTGTGAGGGAGCAGGGGCGGGGGGGGGCTCTGTGTGAGGGAGCAGGGGCGGGGGGGGCTCTGTGTGAGGGAGCAGGGGCGGGGGGGGCTCTGTGTGAGGGAGCAGGGGCGGAGGGGCTCTGTGTGAGGGAGCAGGGGCGGGGGGGGCTCTGTGTGAGGGAGCAGGGGCGGGGGGGGCTCTGTGTGAGGGAGCAGGGGCGGGGGGGGCTCTGTGTGAGGGAGCAGGGGCGGGGGGGCTCTGTGTGAGGGAGCAGGGGCGGGGGGGGCTCTGTGTGAGGGAGCAGGGGCGTGGGGGGCTCTGTGTCAGGGAGCAGGGGCGGGGGCGCTCTGTGTGGGAGCAGGGGCGGCTCTGTGTGAGGGAGCAGGGGCGGGGCGCTCTGTGTGAGCAGGGGCGGGGCGCTCTGTGTGAGCAGGGGCGGGGCGCTCTGTGTGAGCAGGGGCGGGGCGCTCTGTGTGAGCAGGGGCGGGGCGCTCTGTGTGAGCAGGGGCGGGGCGCTCTGTGTGAGCAGGGGCGGGGCGCTCTGTGTGAGCAGGGGCGGGGCGCTCTGTGTGAGCAGGGGCGGGGCGCTCTGTGTGAGCAGGGGCGGGGCGCTCTGTGTGAGCAGGGGCGGGGCGCTCTGTGTGAGCAGGGGCGGGGCGCTCTGTGTGAGCAGGGGCGGGGCGCTCTGTGTGAGGGAGCAGGGGCGGGGCGCTCTGTGTGAGGGAGCAGGGGCGGGGCGCTTGTGTGAGGGAGCAGGGGCGGGGCGCTGTGAGAGTAGGGGCGGGGCGCTGTGAGAGCAGGGGCGGGGCGCTGTGAGAGCAGGGGCGGGGAGCTGTGAGAGCAGGGGCGGGGCGCTGTGAGAGCAGGGGCGGGGCGCTCTGTGTGAGGGAGCAGGGGCGGGGCGCTCTGTGTGAGGGAGCAGGGGCGGGGCGCTCTGTGTGAGGGAGCAGGGGCGGGGCGCTCTGTGTGAGGGAGCAGGGGCGGGGCGCTCTGTGAGGGAGCAGGGGCGGGGCGCTCTGTGTGAGGGAGCAGGGGCGGGGCGCTCTGTGTGAGGGAGCAGGGGCGGGGCGCTCTGTGTGAGGGAGCAGGGGCGGGGCGCTCTGTGTGAGGGAGCAGGGGCGGGGCGCTCTGTGTGAGGGAGCAGGGGCGGGGCGCTCTGTGAGGGAGCAGGGGCGGGGCGCTCTGTGTGAGGGAGCAGGGGCGGGGCGCTCTGTGTGAGGGAGCAGGGGCGGGGCGCTCTGTGTGAGGGAGCAGGGGCGGGGCGCTCTGTGTGAGGGAGCAGGAGCGGGGCGCTCTGTGTGAGGGAGCAGGGGCGGGGCGCTCTGTGTGAGGGAGCAGGGGCGGGGCGCTCTGTGTGAGGGAGCAGGGGCGGGGCGCTCTGTGTGAGGGAGCAGGGGCGGGGCGCTCTGTGTGAGGGAGCAGGGGGGGCTCTGTGTGAGGGAGCAGGGGGGCTCTGTGTGAGGGAGCAGGGGGGGCTCTGTGTGAGGGAGCAGGGGGGGCTCTGTGTGAGGGAGCAGGGGGGGCTCTGTGTGAGGGAGCAGGGGGGGCTCTGTGTGAGGGAGCAGGGGGGGCTCTGTGTGAGGGAGCAGGGGGGGCTCTGTGTGAGGGAGCAGGGGGGGCTCTGTGTGAGGGAGCAGGGGGGGCTCTGTGTGAGGGAGCAGGGGGGCTCTGTGTGAGGGAGCAGGGGGGGCTCTGTGTGAGGGAGCAGGGGGGGCTCTGTGTGAGGGAGCAGGGGGGGCTCTGTGTGAGGGAGCAGGGGGGGCTCTGTGTGAGGGAGCAGGGGGGGCTCTGTGAGGGAGCAGGGGGGGCTCTGTGTGAGGGAGCAGGGGGGGCTCTGTGTGAGGGAGCAGGGGGGGCTCTGTGTGAGAGAGCAGGGGGGCTCTGTGTGAGGGAGCAGGGGGGCTCTGTGTGAGGGAGCAGGGGGGCTCTGTGTGAGGGAGCAGGGGGGGCTCTGTGTGAGGGAGCAGGGGGGGCTCTGTGTGAGGGAGCAGGGGGGGCTCTGTGTGAGGGAGCAGGGGGGGCTCTGTGTGAGGTAGCAGGGGGGGCTCTGTGTGAGGGAGCAGGGGGGGCTCTGTGTGAGGTAGCAGGGGGGGCTCTGTGTGAGGGAGCAGGGGGGGGGCTCTGTGTGAGGGAGCAGGGGCGGGGGGGGGCTCTGTGTGAGGGAGCAGGGGCGGGGGGGGGCTCTGTGTGAGGGAGCAGGGGCGGGGGGGGCTCTGTGTGAGGGAGCAGGGGCGGGGGGGGCTCTGTGTGAGGGAGCAGGGGCGGGGGGCTCTGTGTGAGCGAGCAGGGGCGGGGGGGGCTCTGTGTGAGGGAGCAGGGGCGGGGGGGCTCTGTGTGAGGGAGCAGGGGCGGGGGGGCTCTGTGTGAGGGAGCAGGGGCGGGGGGGCTCTGTGTGAGGGAGCAGGGGCGGGGGGGGCTCTGTGTGAGGGAGCAGGGGCGGGGGGGGCTCTGTGTGAGGGAGCAGGGGCGGGGGGGCTCTGTGTGAGGGAGCAGGGGCGGGGGGGCTCTGTGTGAGGGAGCAGGGGCGGGGGGGCTCTGTGTGAGGGAGTAGGGGCGGGGGGGCTCTGTGTGAGGGAGCAGGGGCGTGGGGGGCTCTGTGTGAGGGAGCAGGGGCGGGGGGGGCTCTGTGTGAGGGAGCAGGGGCGGGGGGGGCTCTGTGTGAGGGGGCGGGGGGGGGCTCTGTGTGAGGGGGCGGGGGGGGCTCTGTGTGAGGGAGCAGGGGCGGGGGGGCTCTGTGTGAGGGAGCAGGGGCGGGGGGGGCTCTGTGTGAGGGAGCAGGGGCGGGGGGGGCTCTGTGTGAGGGAGCAGGGGCGGGGGGGGCTCTGTGTGAGGGAGCAGGGGCGGGGGGGCTCTGTGTGAGGGAGCAGGGGCGGGGGGGGCTCTGTGTGAGGGAGCAGGGGCGGGGGGGCTCTGTGTGAGGGAGCAGGGGCGGGGGGGGCTCTGTGTGAGGGAGCAGGGGCGGGGGGGGCTCTGTGTGAGGGAGCAGGGGCGGGGGGGGCTCTGTGTGAGGGAGCAGGGGCGGGGGGGGCTCTGTGTGAGGGAGCAGGGGCGGGGGGGGGGGCTCTGTGTGAGGGAGCAGGGGCGGGGGGCTCTGTGTGAGGGAGCAGGGGCGGGGGGGGGCTCTGTGTGAGGGAGCAGGGGCGGGGGGGCTCTGTGTGAGGGAGCAGGGGCGGGGGGGGCTCTGTGTGAGGGAGCAGGGGCGGGGGGGGCTCTGTGTGAGGGAGCAGGGGCGGGGGGGGCTCTGTGTGAGGGAGCAGGGGCGGGGGGGGCTCTGTGTGAAGGAGCAGGAGCGGGGGGGGCTCTGTGTGAGGGAGCAGGGGCGGGGGGGGCTCTGTGTGAGGGAGCAGGGGCGGGGGGGGCTCTCTGTGAGGGAGCAGGGGCGGGGGGGGCTCTGTGTGAGGGAGCAGGGGCGGGGGGGCTCTGTGTGAGGGAGCAGGGGCGGGGGGGCTCTGTGTGAGGGAGCAGGCGCGGGGGGGCTCTGTGTGAGGGAGCAGGGGCGGGGGGGGCTCTGTGTGAGGGAGCAGGGGCGGGGGGGCTCTGTGTGAGGGAGCAGGGGCGGGGGGGCTCTGTGTGAGGGAGCAGGGGCGGGGGGGGCTCTGTGTGAGGGAGCAGGGGCGGGGGGGGCTCTGTGTGAGGGAGCAGGGGCGGGGGGGGCTCTGTGTGAGGGAGCAGGGGCGGGGGGGGCTCTGTGTGAGGGAGCAGGGGCGGGGAGGGCTCTGTGTGAGGGAGCAGGGGCGGGGGGGCTCTGTGTGAGGGAGCAGGGGCGGGGGGGGGCTCTGTGTGAGGGAGCAGGGGCGGGGGGGGCTCTGTGTGAGGGAGCAGGGGCGGGGGGGGCTCTGTGTGAGGGAGCAGGGGCGGGGGGGGCTCTGTGTGAGGGAGCAGGGGCGGGGGGGCTCTGTGTGAGGGAGCAGGGGCGGGGGGGCTCTGTGTGAGGGAGCAGGGGCGGGGGGGCTCTGTGTGAGGGAGCAGGGGCGTGGGGGGCTCTGTGTGAGGGAGCAGGGGCGGGGGGGCTCTGTGTGAGGGAGCAGGGGCGGGGGGGCTCTGTGTGAGGGAGCAGGGGCGGGGGGGCTCTGTGTGAGGGAGCAGGGGCGGGGGGGGCTCTGTGTGAGGGAGCAGGGGCGGGGGGGCTCTGTGTGAGGGAGCAGGGGCGGGGGGGGGCTCTGTGTGAGGGAGCAGGGGCGGGGGGGGCTCTGTGTGAGGGAGCAGGGGCGGGGGGGGGCTCTGTGTGAGGGAGCAGGGGCGGGGGGGGGCTCTGTGTGAGGGAGCAGGGGCGGGGGGGGGGCTCTGTGTGAGGGAGCAGGGGCGGGGGGGGGCTCTGTGTGAGGGAGCAGGGGCGGGGGGGGCTCTGTGTGAGGGAGCAGGGGCAGGGGGGCTCTGTGTGAGGGAGCAGGGGCGGGGGGGGCTCTGTGTGAGGGAGCAGGGGCGGGGGGGGCTCTGTGTGAGGGAGCAGGGGCGGGGGGGCTCTGTGTGAGGGAGCAGGGGCGGGGGGGGCTCTGTGTGAGGGAGCAGGGGCGGGGGGGGCTCTGTGTGAGGGAGCAGGGGCGGGGGGGGCTCTGTGTGAGGGAGCAGGGGGGGGGGGGGCTCTGTGTGAGGGAGCAGGGGCGGGGGGGGCTCTGTGTGAGGGAGCAGGGGCGGAGGGGCTCTGTGTGAGGGAGCAGGGGCGGGGGGGGCTCTGTGTGAGGGAGCAGGGGCGGGGGGGGCTCTGTGTGAGGGAGCAGGGGCGGGGGGGGGCTCTGTGTGAGGGAGCAGGGGCGGGGGGGCTCTGTGTGAGGGAGCAGGGGCGGGGGGGCTCTGTGTGAGGGAGCAGGGGCGTGGGGGGCTCTGTGTCAGGGAGCAGGGGCGGGGCGCTCTGTGTGAGGGAGCAGGGGCGGCTCTGTGTGAGGGAGCAGGGGCGGGGCGCTCTGTGTGAGCAGGGGCGGGGCGCTCTGTGTGAGCAGGGGCGGGGCGCTCTGTGTGAGCAGGGGCGGGGCGCTCTGTGTGAGCAGGGGCGGGGCGCTCTGTGTGAGCAGGGGCGGGGCGCTCTGTGTGAGCAGGGGCGGGGCGCTCTGTGTGAGCAGGGGCGGGGCGCTCTGTGTGAGCAGGGGCGGGGCGCTCTGTGTGAGCAGGGGCGGGGTGCTCTGTGTGAGCAGGGGCGGGGCGCTCTGTGTGAGCAGGGGCGGGGCGCTCTGTGTGAGCAGGGGCGGGGCGCTCTGTGTGAGCAGGGGCGGGGCACTCTGTGTGAGGGAGCAGGGGCGGGGTGCTCTGTGTGAGGGAGCAGGGGCGGGGCGCTCTGTGTGAGGGAGCAGGGGCGGGGCGCTTGTGTGAGGGAGCAGGGGCGGGGCGCTGTGAGAGTAGGGGCGGGGCGCTGTGAGAGCAGGGGCGGGGCGCTGTGAGAGCAGGGGCGGGGAGCTGTGAGAGCAGGGGCGGGGCGCTGTGAGAGCAGGGGCGGGGCGCTCTGTGTGAGGGAGCAGGGGCGGGGCGCTCTGTGTGAGGGAGCAGGGGCGGGGCGCTCTGTGTGAGGGAGCAGGGGCGGGGCGCTCTGTGTGAGGGAGCAGGGGCGGGGCGCTCTGTGAGGGAGCAGGGGCGGGGCGCTCTGTGTGAGGGAGCAGGGGCGGGGCGCTCTGTGTGAGGGAGCAGGGGCGGGGCGCTCTGTGTGAGGGAGCAGGGGCGGGGCGCTCTGTGTGAGGGAGCAGGGGCGGGGCGCTCTGTGTGAGGGAGCAGGGGCGGGGCGCTCTGTGAGGGAGCAGGGGCGGGGCGCTCTGTGTGAGGGAGCAGGGGCGGGGCGCTCTGTGTGAGGGAGCAGGGGCGGGGCGCTCTGTGTGAGGGAGCAGGGGCGGGGCGCTCTGTGTGAGGGAGCAGGAGCGGGGCGCTCTGTGTGAGGGAGCAGGGGCGGGGCGCTCTGTGTGAGGGAGCAGGGGCGGGGCGCTCTGTGTGAGGGAGCAGGGGCGGGGCGCTCTGTGTGAGGGAGCAGGGGCGGGGCGCTCTGTGTGAGGGAGCAGGGGGGGCTCTGTGTGAGGGAGCAGGGGGGCTCTGTGTGAGGGAGCAGGGGGGGCTATGTGTGAGGGAGCAGGGGGGGCTCTGTGTGAGGGAGCAGGGGGGGCTCTGTGTGAGGGAGCAGGGGGGGCTCTGTGTGAGGGAGCAGGGGGGGCTCTGTGTGAGGGAGCAGGGGGGGCTCTGTGTGAGGGAGCAGGGGGGGCTCTGTGTGAGGGAGCAGGGGGGGCTCTGTGTGAGGGAGCAGGGGGGGCTCTGTGTGAGGGAGCAGGGGGGGGCTCTGTGTGAGGGAGCAGGGGGGGCTCTGTGTGAGGGAGCAGGGGGGGCTCTGTGTGAGGGAGCAGGGGGGGCTCTGTGAGGGAGCAGGGGGGGCTCTGTGTGAGGGAGCAGGGGGGCTCTGTGTGAGGGAGCAGGGGGGGCTCTGTGTGAGAGAGCAGGGGGGCTCTGTGTGAGGGAGCAGGGGGGCTCTGTGTGAGGGAGCAGGGGGGCTCTGTGTGAGGGAGCAGGGGGGGCTCTGTGTGAGGGAGCAGGGGGGGCTCTGTGTGAGGGAGCAGGGGGGGCTCTGTGTGAGGGAGCAGGGGGGGCTCTGTGTGAGGTAGCAGGGGGGGCTCTGTGTGAGGGAGCAGGGGGGGCTCTGTGTGAGGGAGCAGGGGGGGCTCTGTGTGAGGGAGCAGGGGGGGGGCTCTGTGTGAGGGAGCAGGGGCGGGGGGGGCTCTGTGTGAGGGAGCAGGGGCGGGGGGGGCTCTGTGTGAGGGAGCAGGGGCGGGGGGGGCTCTGTGTGAGGGAGCAGGGGCGGGGGGGCTCTGTGTGAGGGAGCAGGGGCGGGGGGCTCTGTGTGAGCGAGCAGGGGCGGGGGGGCTCTGTGTGAGGGAGCAGGGGCGGGGGGGCTCTGTGTGAGGGAGCAGGGGCGGGGGGGCTCTGTGTGAGGGAGCAGGGGCGGGGGGGCTCTGTGTGAGGGAGCAGGGGCGGGGGGGCTCTGTGTGAGGGAGCAGGGGCGGGGGGGCTCTGTGTGAGGGAGCAGGGGCGGGGGGGCTCTGTGTGAGGGAGCAGGGGCGGGGGGGCTCTGTGTGAGGGAGCAGGGGCGGGGGGGCTCTGTGTGAGGGAGCAGGGGCGGGGGGGGCTCTGTGTGAGGGAGCAGGGGCGGGGGGGGCTCTGTGTGAGGGAGCAGGGGCGGGGGGGGCTCTGTGTGAGGGAGCAGGGGCGGGGGGGGCTCTGTGTGAGGGGGCGGGGGGGGCTCTGTGTGAGGGGGCGGGGGGGGCTCTGTGTGAGGGAGCAGGGGCGGGGGGGGCTCTGTGTGAGGGAGCAGGGGCGGGGGGGCTCTGTGTGAGGGAGCAGGGGCGGGGGGGGCTCTGTGTGAGGGAGCAGGGGCGGGGGGGGCTCTGTGTGAGGGAGCAGGGGCGGGGGGGCTCTGTGTGAGGGAGCAGGGGCGGGGGGGGCTCTGTGTGAGGGAGCAGGGGCGGGGGGGGCTCTGTGTGAGGGAGCAGGGGCGGGGGGGGCTCTGTGTGAGGGAGCAGGGGCGGGGGGGCTCTGTGTGAGGGAGCAGGGGCGGGGGGGGCTCTGTGTGAGGGAGCAGGGGCGGGGGGGGCTCTGTGTGAGGGAGCAGAGGCGGGGGGGGCTCTGTGTGAGGGAGCAGGGGCGGGGGGGCTCTGTGTGAGGGAGCAGGGGTGGGGGGGGCTCTGTGTGAGGGAGCAGGGGCGGGGGGGCTCTGTGTGAGGGAGCAGGGGCGGGGGGGGCTCTGTGTGAGGGAGCAGGGGCGGGGGGGGCTCTGTGTGAGGGAGCAGGGGCGGGGGGGGCTCTGTGTGAGGGAGCAGGGGCGGGGGGGGCTCTGTGTGAGGGAGCAGGGGCGGGGGGGGCTCTGTGTGAGGGAGCAGGGGCGGGGGGGGCTCTGTGTGAGGGAGCAGGGGCGGGGGGGGCTCTGTGTGAGGGGGCGGGGGGGGCTCTGTGTGAGGGGGCGGGGGGGGCTCTGTGTGAGGGAGCAGGGGCGGGGGGGCTCTGTGTGAGGGAGCAGGGGCGGGGGGGGCTCTGTGTGAGGGAGCAGGGGCGGGGGGGGCTCTGTGTGAGGGAGCAGGGGCGGGGGGGGCTCTGTGTGAGGGAGCAGGGGCGGGGGGGCTCTGTGTGAGGGAGCAGGGGCGGGGGGGGCTCTGTGTGAGGGAGCAGGGGCGGGGGGGGGCTCTGTGTGAGGGAGCAGGGGCGGGGGGGGCTCTGTGTGAGGGAGCAGGGGCGGGGGGCTCTGTGTGAGGGAGCAGGGGCGGGGGGGGCTCTGTGTGAGGGAGCAGGGGCGGGGGGGGCTCTGTGTGAGGGAGCAGGGGCGGGGGGGGCTCTGTGTGAGGGAGCAGGGGCGGGGGGGCTCTGTGTGAGGGAGCAGGGGCGGGGGGGGCTCTGTGTGAGGGAGCAGGGGCGGGGGGGCTCTGTGTGAGGGAGCAGGGGCGGGGGGGGCTCTGTGTGAGGGAGCAGGGGCGGGGGGGGCTCTGTGTGAGGGAGCAGGGGCGGGGGGGCTCTGTGTGAGGGAGCAGGGGCGGGGGGGCTCTGTGTGAGGGAGCAGGGGCGGGGGGGCTCTGTGTGAGGGAGCAGGGGCGTGGTGGGCTCTGTGTGAGGGAGCAGGGGCGGGGGGGCTCTGTGTGAGGGAGCAGGGGCGGGGGGGCTCTGTGTGAGGGAGCAGGGGCGGGGGGGGCTCTGTGTGAGGGAGCAGGGGCGGGGGGGGGGCTCTGTGTGAGGGAGCAGGGGCGGGGGGGGCTCTGTGTGAGGGAGCAGGGGCGGGGGGGGCTCTGTGTGAGGGAGCAGGGGCGGGGGGGGCTCTGTGTGAGGGAGCAGGGGCGGGGGGGCTCTGTGTGAGGGAGCAGGGGCGGGGGGGGCTCTGTGTGAGGGAGCAGGGGCGGGGGGGGGGCTCTGTGTGAGGGAGCAGGGGCGGGGGGGGCTCTGTGTGAGGGAGCAGGGGCGGGGGGGGCTCTGTGTGAGGGAGCAGGGGCGGGGGGGGCTCTGTGTGAGGGGGCAGGGGGGGCTCTGTGTGAGGGGGCGGGGGGGGCTCTGTGTGAGGGAGCAGGGGCGGGGGGGGCTCTGTGTGAGGGAGCAGGGGCGGGGGGGCTCTGTGTGAGGGAGCAGGGGCGGGGGCGCTCTGTGTGAGGGAGCAGGGGCGGGGGGGGCTCTGTGTGAGGGAGTAGGGGTGGGGGGGGGCTCTGTGTGAGGGAGCAGGGGCGGGGGGGGCTCTGTGTGAGGGAGCAGGGGCGGGGGGGCTCTGTGTGAGGGAGCAGGGGCGGGGGGGGCTCTGTGTGAGGGAGCAGGGGCGGGGGGGGCTCTGTGTGAGGGAGCAGGGGCGGGGGGGGCTCTGTGTGAGGGAGCAGGGGCGGGGGGGGCTCTGTGTGAGGGAGCAGGGGCGGGGGGGGCTCTGTGTGAGGGAGCAGGGGCGGGGGGGGCTCTGTGTGAGGGAGCAGGGGCGGGGGGGCTCTGTGTGAGGGAGCAGGGGCGGGGGGGGCTCTGTGTGAGGGAGCAGGGGCGGGGGGGGCTCTGTGTGAGGGAGCAGGGGCGGGGGGGGCTCTGTGTGAGGGAGCAGGGGCGGGGGGGCTCTGTGTGAGGGAGCAGGGGCGGGGGGGCTCTGTGTGAGGGAGCAGGGGCGTGGGGGGCTCTGTGTGAGGGAGCAGGGGCGGGGGGGCTCTGTGTGAGGGAGCAGGGGCGGGGGGGCTCTGTGTGAGGGAGCAGGGGCGGGGGGGGCTCTGTGTGAGGGAGCAGGGGCGGGGGGGGGGCTCTGTGTGAGGGAGCAGGGGCGGGGGGGGGGCTCTGTGTGAGGGAGCAGGGGCGGGGGGGGGCTCTGTGTGAGGGAGCAGGGGCGGGGGGGGCTCTGTGTGAGGGAGCAGGGGCGGGGGGGGCTCTGTGTGAGGGAGCAGGGGCGGGGGGGGCTCTGTGTGAGGGAGCAGGGGCGGGGGGGGCTCTGTGTGAGGGAGCAGGGGCGGGGGGGGGCTCTGTGTGAGGGAGCAGGGGCGGGGGGGGGCTCTGTGTGAGGGAGCAGGGGCGGGGTGGGGCTCTGTGTGAGGGAGCAGGGGCGGGGGGGGCTCTGTGTGAGGGAGCAGGGGCGGGGGGGCTCTGTGTGAGGGAGCAGGGGCGGGGGGGGCTCTGTGTGAGGGAGCAGGGGCGGGGGGGGCTCTGTGTGAGGGAGCAGGGGCGGGGGCTCTGTGTGAGGGAGCAGGGGCGGGGGGGGGCTCTGTGTGAGGGAGCAGGGGCGGGGGGGGCTCTGTGTGAGGGAGCAGGGGCGGGGGGGGCTCTGTGTGAGGGAGCAGGTGCGGGGGGGGCTCTGTGTGAGGGAGCAGGGGCGGGGGGGGCTCTGTGTGAGGGAGCAGGGGCGGGGGGGGCTCTGTGTGAGGGAGCAGGGGCGGGGGGGGCTCTGTGTGAGGGAGCAGGGGCGGGGGGGCTCTGTGTGAGGGAGCAGGGGCGGGGGGGCTCTGTGTGAGGGAGCAGGGGCGTGGGGGGCTCTGTGTGAGGGAGCAGGGGCGTGGGGGGCTCTGTGTGAGGGAGCAGGGGCGGGGGGGCTCTGTGTGAGGGAGCAGGGGCGGGGGGGCTCTGTGTGAGGGAGCAGGGGCGGGGGGGCTCTGTGTGAGGGAGCAGGGGCGGGGGGGGCTCTGTGTGAGGGAGCAGGGGCGGGGGGGGCTCTGTGTGAGGGAGCAGGGGCGGGGGGGGCTCTGTGTGAGGGAGCAGGGGCGGGGGGGGCTCTGTGTGAGGGAGCAGGGGCGGGGGGGGCTCTGTGTGAGGGAGCAGGGGCGGGGGGGGGCTCTGTGTGAGGGAGCAGGGGCGGGGGGGGGCTCTGTGTGAGGGAGCAGGGGCGGGGGGGGGCTCTGTGTGAGGGAGCAGGGGCGGGGGGGCCTCTGTGTGAGGGAGCAGGGGCGGGGGGGCTCTGTGTGAGGGAGCAGGGGCGGGGGGGGCTCTGTGTGAGGGAGCAGGGGCGGGGGGGGCTCTGTGTGAGGGAGCAGGGGCGGGGGGGGCTCTGTGTGAGGGAGCAGGGGCGGGGGCTCTGTGTGAGGGAGCAGGGGCGGGGGGGGGCTCTGTGTGAGGGAGCAGGGGCGGGGGGGCTCTGTGTGAGGGAGCAGGGGCGGGGGGGGCTCTGTGTGAGGGAGCAGGGGCGGGGGGGGCTCTGTGTGAGGGAGCAGGGGCGGGGGGGGCTCTGTGTGAGGGAGCAGGGGCGGGGGGGGCTCTGTGTGAGGGAGCAGGAGCGGGGGGGGCTCTGTGTGAGGGAGCAGGGGCGGGGGGCTCTGTGTGAGGGAGCAGGGGCGGGGGGGGCTCTGTGTGAGGGAGCAGGGGCGGGGGGGGCTCTGTGTGAGGGAGCAGGGGCGGGGTGGCTCTGTGTGAGGGAGCAGGGGCGGGGGGGCTCTGTGTGAGGGAGCAGGGGCGGGGGGGCTCTGTGTGAGGGAGCAGGGGCGGGGGGGGCTCTGTGTGAGGGAGCAGGGGCGGGGGGGCTCTGTGTGAGGGAGCAGGGGCGGGGGGGCTCTGTGTGAGGGAGCAGGGGCGGGGGGGGCTCTGTGTGAGGGAGCAGGGGCGGGGGGGGGGCTCTGTGTGAGGGAGCAGGGGCGGGGGGGGCTCTGTGTGAGGGAGCAGGGGCGGGGGGGGGCTCTGTGTGAGGGAGCAGGGGCGGGGAGGGCTCTGTGTGAGGGAGCAGGGGCGGGGGGGCTCTGTGTGAGGGAGCAGGGGCGGGGGGGGCTCTGTGTGAGGGAGCAGGGGCGGGGGGGCTCTGTGTGAGGGAGCAGGGGCGGGGGGGGCTCTGTGTGAGGGAGCAGGGGCGGGGGGGGCTCTGTGTGAGGGAGCAGGGGCGAGGGGGGCTCTGTGTGAGGGAGCAGGGGCGGGGGTGGCTCTGTGTGAGGGAGCAGGGGCGGGGGGGGCTCTGTGTGAGGGAGCAGGGGCGGGGGGGGCTCTGTGTGAGGGAGCAGGTGGGGGGGGCTCTGTGTGAGGGAGCAGGGGCGGGGGGGCTCTGTGTGAGGGAGCAGGGGCGCGGGGGCTCTGTGTGAGGGAGCAGGGGCGGGGGGCTCTGTGAGGGAGCAGGGGCGGGGGGGGCTCTGTGTGAGGGAGCAGGGGCGGGGGGGGCTCTGTGTGAGGGAGCAGGGGCGGGGGGGGCTCTGTGTGAGGGAGCAGGGGCGGGGGGGGCTCTGTGTGAGGGAGCAGGGGCGGGGGGGGCTCTGTGTGAGGGAGCAGGGGCGGGGGGGGCTCTGTGTGAGGGAGCAGGGGCGGGGGGGGCTCTGTGTGAGGGAGCAGGGGCGGGGGGGGCTCTGTGTGAGGGAGCAGGGGCGGGGGGGGCTCTGAGTGAGGGAGCAGGGGCGGGGGGGCTCTGTGTGAGGGAGCAGGGGCGGGGCGCTCTGTGTGAGGGAGCAGGGGCGGGGCGCTCTGTGTGAGGGAGCAGGGGCGGGGCGCTCTGTGTGAGGGAGCAGTGGCGGGGCGCTCTGTTTCAGGGAGCAGGGGCGGGGCGCTCTGTGTGAGGGAGCAGGTGGGGGGGGCTCTGTGTTATGGAGCAGGTGGGGGGGGGCTCTGTGTGAGGGAGCAGGTGGGGGGGGGCTCTGTGTGAGGGAGCAGGGGCGGGGGGCTCTGTGTGAGGGAGCAGGGGGGGCTCTGAGTGAGAGAGCAGGGGCGGGGCGCTCTGTGTGAGGGAGCAGGGGCGGGGGGGGCTCTGTGTGAGGGAGCAGGGGCGAGGGGGGCTCTGTGTGAGGGAGCAGGGGCGAGGGGGGCTCTGTGTGAGGGAGCAGGGGCGGGGGTGGCTCTGTGTGAGGGAGCAGGGGCGGGGGGGGCTCTGTGTGAGGGAGCAGGGGCGGGGGGGGCTCTGTGTGAGGGAGCAGGTGGAGGGGGGGCTCTGTGTGAGGGAGCAGGGGCGGGGGGGCTCTGTGTGAGGGAGCAGGGGCGGGGGGGCTCTGTGTGAGGGAGCAGGGGCGGGGGGCTCTGTGTGAGGGAGCAGGGGCGGGGGGGGCTCTGTGTGAGGGAGCAGGGGCAGGGGGGGCTCTGTGTGAGGGAGCAGGGGCGGGGGGGGCTCTGTGTGAGGGAGCAGGGGCGGGGGGGGCTCTGTGTGAGGGAGCAGGGGCGGGGGGGGCTCTGTGTGAGGGAGCAGGGGCGGGGGGGGCTCTGTGTGAGGGAGCAGGGGCGGGGGGGGCTCTGTGTGAGGGAGCAGGGGCGGGGGGGGCTCTGTGTGAGGGAGCAGGGGCGGGGGGGCTCTGAGTGAGGGAGCAGGGGCGGGGGGGCTCTGAGTGAGGGAGCAGGGGCGGGGCGCTCTGTGTGAGGGAGCAGGGGCGGGGCGCTCTGTGTGAGGGAGCAGGGGCGGGGCGCTCTGTTTCAGGGAGCAGGGGCGGGGCGCTCTGTGTGAGGGAGCAGGTGGGGGGGGCTCTGTGTTATGGAGCAGGTGGGGGGGGGCTCTATGTGAGGGAGCAGGGGCGGGGGGCTCTGTGTGAGGGAGCAGGGGGGGCTCTGAGTGAGAGAGCAGGGGCGGGGCGCTCTGTGTGAGGGAGCAGGGGCGGGGGGGGGCTCTGTGTGAGGGAGCAGGGGCGGGGGGGGCTCTGTGTGAGGGAGCAGGGGCGGGGGGGGCTCTGTGTGAGGGAGCAGGGGCGGGGGGGCCTCTGTGTGAGGGAGCAGGGGCGGGGGGGGCTCTGTGTGAGGGAGCAGGGGCGGGGGGCTCTGTGTGAGGGAGCAGGGGCGGGGGGGCTCTGTGTGAGGGAGCAGGGGCGGGGGGGCTCTGAGTGAGGGAGCAGGGGCGGGGCGCTCTGTGTGAGGGAGCAGGGGCAGGGCGCTCTGTGTGAGGGAGCAGGGGCGGGGCGCTCTGTGTGAGGGAGCAGGGGCGGGGCGCTCTGTGTGAGGGAGCAGGGGCGGGGCGCTCTGTTTCAGGGAGCAGGGGCGGGGCGCTCTGTGTGAAGGAGCATGTGGGGGGGGCTCTGTGTTATGGAGCAGGTGGGGGGGGCTCTGTGTGAGGGAGCAGGTGGGGGGGGCTCTGTGTGAGGGAGCAGGGGCGGTGGGGCTCTGTGTGAGGGAGCAGGGGGGGCTCTGAGTGAGAGAGCAGGGGCGGGGCGCTCTGTGTGAGGGAGCAGGGGCGGGGGGGCTCTGTGTGAGGGAGCAGGGGCGGGGGGGGCTCTGTGTGAGGGAGCAGGGGCGGGGGGGCTCTGAGGGAGCAGGGGCGGGGGGGGCTCTGTGTGAGGGAGCAGGGGTGGGGGGGGCTCTGTGTGAGGGAGCAGGGGCGGGGGGGCTCTGTGTGAGGGAGCAGGGGCGGGGGGGCTCTGTGTGAGGGAGCAGGGGCGGGGGGGCTCTGTGTGAGGGAGCAGGGGCGGGGGGGCTCTTTGTGAGGGAGCAGGTGGGGGGGGGCTCTGTGTGAGGGAGCAGGGGGGCTCTGAGTGAGAGAGCAGGGGCGGGCGCTCTGTGTGAGGGAGCAGGTGGGGGGGGGCTCTGTGTGAGGGAGCAGGTGGGGGGGGCTCTGTGTGAGGGAGCAGGTGGGGGGGGGGCTCTGTGTGAGGGAGCAGGTGGGGGGGGCTCTGTGTGAGGGAGCAGGGGCGGGGCACTCTGTGTGAGGGAGCAGGGGCGGGGCGCTCTGTGTGAGGGAGCAGGGGCGGGGGGGGCTCTGTGTGAGGGAGCAGGGGCGGGGAGGGCTCTGTGTGAGGGAGCAGGGGCGGGGGGGCTCTGTGTGAGGGAGCAGGGGCGGGGGGGGCTCTGTGTGAGGGAGCAGGGGCGGGGGGGGCTCTGTGTGAGGGAGCAGGGGCGAGGGGGGCTCTGTGTGAGGGAGCAGGGGCGGGGGTGGCTCTGTGTGAGGGAGCAGGGGCGGGGGGGGCTCTGTGTGAGGGAGCAGGGGCGGGGGGGGCTCTGTGTGAGGGAGCAGGTGGGGGGGGCTCTGTGTGAGGGAGCAGGGGCGGGGGGGCTCTGTGTGAGGGAGCAGGGGCGCGGGGGCTCTGTGTGAGGGAGCAGGGGCGGGGGGCTCTGTGAGGGAGCAGGGGCGGGGGGGGCTCTGTGTGAGGGAGCAGGGGCGGGGGGGGCTCTGTGTGAGGGAGCAGGGGCGGGGGGGGCTCTGTGTGAGGGAGCAGGGGCGGGGGGGGCTCTGTGTGAGGGAGCAGGGGCGGGGGGGGCTCTGTGTGAGGGAGCAGGGGCGGGGGGGGCTCTGTGTGAGGGAGCAGGGGCGGGGGGGGCTCTGTGTGAGGGAGCAGGGGCGGGGGGGGCTCTGTGTGAGGGAGCAGGGGCGGGGGGGGCTCTGAGTGAGGGAGCAGGGGCGGGGGGGGCTCTGTGTGAGGGAGCAGGGGCGGGGCGCTCTGTGTGAGGGAGCAGGGGCGGGGCGCTCTGTGTGAGGGAGCAGGGGCGGGGCGCTCTGTGTGAGGGAGCAGTGGCGGGGCGCTCTGTTTCAGGGAGCAGGGGCGGGGCGCTCTGTGTGAGGGAGCAGGTGGGGGGGGCTCTGTGTTATGGAGCAGGTGGGGGGGGGCTCTGTGTGAGGGAGCAGGTGGGGGGGGGCTCTGTGTGAGGGAGCAGGGGCGGGGGGCTCTGTGTGAGGGAGCAGGGGGGGCTCTGAGTGAGAGAGCAGGGGCGGGGCGCTCTGTGTGAGGGAGCAGGGGCGGGGGGGGCTCTGTGTGAGGGAGCAGGGGCGAGGGGGGCTCTGTGTGAGGGAGCAGGGGCGAGGGGGGCTCTGTGTGAGGGAGCAGGGGCGGGGGTGGCTCTGTGTGAGGGAGCAGGGGCGGGGGGGGCTCTGTGTGAGGGAGCAGGGGCGGGGGGGGCTCTGTGTGAGGGAGCAGGGGCGGGGGGGGCTCTGTGTGAGGGAGCAGGTGGAGGGGGGGCTCTGTGTGAGGGAGCAGGGGCGGGGGGGCTCTGTGTGAGGGAGCAGGGGCGGGGGGGCTCTGTGTGAGGGAGCAGGGGCGGGGGGCTCTGTGTGAGGGAGCAGGGGCGGGGGGGGCTCTGTGTGAGGGAGCAGGGGCAGGGGGGGCTCTGTGTGAGGGAGCAGGGGCGGGGGGGGCTCTGTGTGAGGGAGCAGGGGCGGGGGGGGCTCTGTGTGAGGGAGCAGGGGCGGGGGGGGCTCTGTGTGAGGGAGCAGGGGCGGGGGGGGCTCTGTGTGAGGGAGCAGGGGCGGGGGGGGCTCTGTGTGAGGGAGCAGGGGCGGGGGGGCTCTGAGTGAGGGAGCAGGGGCGGGGGGGCTCTGAGTGAGGGAGCAGGGGCGGGGCGCTCTGTGTGAGGGAGCAGGGGCGGGGCGCTCTGTGTGAGGGAGCAGGGGCGGGGCGCTCTGTTTCAGGGAGCAGGGGCGGGGCGCTCTGTGTGAGGGAGCAGGTGGGGGGGGCTCTGTGTTATGGAGCAGGTGGGGGGGGGCTCTATGTGAGGGAGCAGGGGCGGGGGGCTCTGTGTGAGGGAGCAGGGGGGGCTCTGAGTGAGAGAGCAGGGGCGGGGCGCTCTGTGTGAGGGAGCAGGGGCGGGGGGGGGCTCTGTGTGAGGGAGCAGGGGCGGGGGGGGCTCTGTGTGAGGGAGCAGGGGCGGGGGGGGCTCTGTGTGAGGGAGCAGGGGCGGGGGGGCCTCTGTGTGAGGGAGCAGGGGCGGGGGGGGCTCTGTGTGAGGGAGCAGGGGCGGGGGGCTCTGTGTGAGGGAGCAGGGGCGGGGGGGCTCTGTGTGAGGGAGCAGGGGCGGGGGGGCTCTGAGTGAGGGAGCAGGGGCGGGGCGCTCTGTGTGAGGGAGCAGGGGCAGGGCGCTCTGTGTGAGGGAGCAGGGGCGGGGCGCTCTGTGTGAGGGAGCAGGGGCGGGGCGCTCTGTGTGAGGGAGCAGGGGCGGGGCGCTCTGTTTCAGGGAGCAGGGGCGGGGCGCTCTGTGTGAAGGAGCATGTGGGGGGGGCTCTGTGTTATGGAGCAGGTGGGGGGGGCTCTGTGTGAGGGAGCAGGTGGGGGGGGCTCTGTGTGAGGGAGCAGGGGCGGTGGGGCTCTGTGTGAGGGAGCAGGGGGGGCTCTGAGTGAGAGAGCAGGGGCGGGGCGCTCTGTGTGAGGGAGCAGGGGCGGGGGGGCTCTGTGTGAGGGAGCAGGGGCGGGGGGGGCTCTGTGTGAGGGAGCAGGGGCGGGGGGGCTCTGAGGGAGCAGGGGCGGGGGGGGCTCTGTGTGAGGGAGCAGGGGTGGGGGGGGCTCTGTGTGAGGGAGCAGGGGCGGGGGGGCTCTGTGTGAGGGAGCAGGGGCGGGGGGGCTCTGTGTGAGGGAGCAGGGGCGGGGGGGCTCTGTGTGAGGGAGCAGGGGCGGGGGGGCTCTTTGTGAGGGAGCAGGTGGGGGGGGGCTCTGTGTGAGGGAGCAGGGGGGCTCTGAGTGAGAGAGCAGGGGCGGGCGCTCTGTGTGAGGGAGCAGGTGGGGGGGGGCTCTGTGTGAGGGAGCAGGTGGGGGGGGCTCTGTGTGAGGGAGCAGGTGGGGGGGGGGCTCTGTGTGAGGGAGCAGGTGGGGGGGGCTCTGTGTGAGGGAGCAGGGGCGGGGCACTCTGTGTGAGGGAGCAGGGGCGGGGCGCTCTGTGTGAGGGAGCAGGGGGGGGCGCTCTGTGTGAGGGAGCAGGGGCGGGGGGGCTCTGTGTGAGGGAGCAGGGGCGGGGGGGCTCTGTGTGAGGGAGCAGGGGGGGCTCTGAGTGAGAGAGCAGGGGCGGGGCGCTCTGTGTGAGGGAGCAGGGGCGGGCGCTCTGTGTGAGGGAGCAGGGGCGGGGCGCTCTGTGTGAGGGAGCAGGGGCGGAGCGCTCTGTGTGAGGGAGCAGGGGCGGGGCGCTCTGTGTGAGGGAGCAGGGGCGGGGTGCTCTGTGTGAGGGAGCAGGGGCGGGGGCTCTGTGTGAGGCAGCAGGGGCGGGGCGCTCTGTGTGAGGGAGCAGGGGCGGGGGGCTCTGTGTGAGAGCAGGGGCGGGGGGGCTCTGTGTGAGGGAGCAGGGGCGGGGCGCTCTGTGTGAGGGAGCAGGGGCGGGGTGCTCTGTGTGAGGGAGCAGGGGCGGGGCGCTCTGTGTGAGGGAGCAGGGGCGGGGGGGGCTCTGAGTGAGAGAGCAGGGGCGGGGCGCTCTGTGTGAGGGAGCAGGGTGGCGCTCTGTGTGAGGGAGCAGGTGGGGGGGGGCTCTGTGTGAGGGAGCAGGTGGGGGGGGGCTCTGTGTGAGGGAGCAGGGGCGGGGGGGCTCTGTGTGAGGGAGCAGGGGCGGGGGGCTCTGTGTGAGGGAGCAGGGGCGGGGGGGCTCTGTGTGAGGGAGCAGGGGCGGGGGGGCTCTGTGTGAGGGAGCAGGGGCGGGGGGGCTCTGTGTGAGGGAGCAGGGGCGGGGGGGCTCTGTGTGAGGGAGCAGGGGCGGGGGGGCTCTGTGTGAGGGAGCAGGGGCGGGGGGGCTCTGTGTGAGGGAGCAGGGGCGGGGGGGCTCTGAGTGAGGGAGCAGGGGCGGGGGGGCTCTGAGTGAGGGAGCAGGGTCGGGGGGGCTCTGAGTGAGGGAGCAGGGGCGGGGGGGCTCTGAGTGAGGGAGCAGGGGCGGGGCGCTCTGTGTGAGGTAGCAGGGGCGGGGCGCTCTGTGTGAGGGAGCAGGGGCGGGGGGGCTCTGTGTGAGGGAGCAGGGGCGGGGGGGCTCTGTGTGAGGGAGCAGGGGCGGGGGGGCTCTGTGTGAGGGAGCAGGGGCGGGGCGCTCTGTGTGAGGGAGCAGGGGCGGGGTGCTCTGTGTGAGGAGCAGGGGCGGGGCGCTCTGTGTGAGGGAGCAGGGGCGGGGCGCTCTGTGTGAGGGAGCAGGGGCGGGGCGCTCTGTGTGAGGGAGCAGGGGCGGGGTGCTCTGTGTGAGGGAGCAGGGGCGGGGCGCTCTGTGTGAGGGAGCAGGTGGGGGGGCTCTGTGTGAGGGAGCAGGGGCGGGGGGGCTCTGTGTGAGGGAGCAGGGGCGGGGGGGCTCTGTGTGAGGGAGCAGGGGCGGGGGGCTCTGTGTGAGGGAGCAGGGGCGGGGGGGCTCTGTGTGAGGGAGCAGGGGCGGGGGGCTCTGTGTGAGGGAGCAGGGGCGGGGGGGCTCTGTGTGAGGGAGCAGGGGCGGGGGGGCTCTGAGTGAGAGAGCAGGGGCGGGGCGCTCTGTGTGAGGGAGCAGGGGCGGGGCGCTCTGTGTGAGGGAGCAGGGGCGGGGCGCTCTGTGTGAGGGAGCAGGGGCGGGGCGCTCTGTGTGAGGGAGCAGGAGCGGGGCGCTCTGTGTGAGGGAGCAGGGTGGCGCTCTGTGTGAGGGAGCAGGTGGGGGGGGTTCTGTGTGAGGGAGCAGGTGGGGGGGGGCTCTGTGTGAGGGAGCAGGGTGGCGCTCTGTGTGAGGGAGCAGGTGGGGGGGGGCTCTGTGTGAGGGAGCAGGTGGGGGGGGGCTCTGTGTGAGGGAGCAGGGGCGGGGGGGCTCTGTGTGAGGGGCGGGGGGGCTCTGTGTGAGGGAGCAGGGGTGGGGGGCTCTGTGTGAGGGAGCAGGGGTGGGGGGGCTCTGTGTGAAGGAGCAGGGGCGGGGGGGGCTCTGTGTGAGGGAGCAGGGGCGGGGGGGCTCTGTGTGAGGGAGCAGGGGCGGGGGGGCTCTGTGTGAGGGAGCAGGGGCGGGGGGGCTCTGTGTGAGGGAGCAGGGTGGGGGGGCTCTGTGTGAGGGAGCAGGGGCGGGGGGGCTCTGAGTGAGGGAGCAGGGGCGGGGGGGGGCTCTGAGTGAGGGAGCAAGGGCGGGCGCTCTGTGTGAGGGAGCAGGGGCGGGGCGCTCTGTGTGAGGGAGCAGGGGCGGGGGGGCTCTGTGTGAGGGAGCAGTGGCGGGGGGGCTCTGTGTGAGGGAGCAGGGCGGGGGGGCTCTGTGTGAGGGAGCAGGGGCGGGGGGGCTCTGTGTGAGGGAGCAGGGGGGGCTCTGAGTGAGAGAGCAGGGGCGGGGCGCTCTGTGTGAGGGAGCAGGGTGGCGCTCTGTGTGAGGGAGCAGTGGGGGGGGCTCTGTGTGAGGGAGCAGGTGG
>NW_027455908.1:0-28703 GCF_040206685.1 Ascaphus truei
GGAGGTGAGAGGAGGGGGGAAAGGTGAGAGGAGGGGGGGAAAGGCGAGAGGAGGGGGAGAGGTGAGAGGAGGGGGGTGAAGTGAGAGGAGGGGGGAGAGGTGAGAGGAGGGGAGGAGAGGTGAGAGGAGGGGTGGGGAGGTGAGAGGAGGGGGGGTCAGAGGAGGGGGGGGGGTGAGAGGAGGGGAGAGGTGAGAGGAGGGGGAGAGGTGAGAGGAGGGGGGGGAGAGGTGAGAGGAGGGGTGGGGAGGTGAGACGAGAGGGGGGAGGTGAGAGGAGGGGGGAGAGGTGAGAGGAGGGGGGAGAGGTGAGAGGAGGGGGAGAGGTGAGAGGAGGGGGAAGGTGAGAGGTGGGGGGGAGAGATGAGAGGAGCGGGGAGAGGTGAGAGGAGGGGGAGGGGAGAGGTGAGAGGAGGGGGGAAGGTGAGAGGAGTGTGAGGGGAGAGGGGAGAGGAGGGGGGAAGGTGAGAGGTGAGGGGGGAGAGGAGGGGGAGGGGAGAGGTGAGAGGAGGGGGAGAGATGAGAGGAGGGCAGAAGGTGAGAGGTGGGGGGGAGAGGAGAGGAGGGGGGAGAGGTGAGAGGAGGGGGTGGGAGGTGAGAGGAGGGGTTGGGGAGGTGAGAGGAGGGGGTGGGAGGTGAGGAGGGGGGAGAGGTGAGAGGAGGGGGTGGGGGGGTGAGAGGAGGGGGGAAAGGTGAGAGGAGGGGGGGAAAGGTGAGAGGAGGGGGGAGAGGTGAGAGGAGGGGGGAGAGGTGAGAGGAGGGGGGGAGAGGTGAGAGTAGGGGAGGGGGGGTGAGAGTAGAGGAGGGGGGGAGAGGTGAGAGTAGAGGAGGGGGGTGAGGTGAGAGGAGGGGGGAGAGGTGAGAGGAGGGGGGGAGAGGTGAGAGGAGGGGGGAGAGGTGAGAGGAGGGGGGGAGAGGTGAGAGTAGAGGAGGGGGGGTGAGAGTAGAGGAGGGGGGTGAGAGGAGGGGGGAGAGGTGAGAGGAGGGGAGGAGAGGTGAGAGGAGGGGGTGGGAGGTGAGAGGAGGGGTTGGGGAAGTGAGAGGAGGGGGTGGGAGGTGAGAGGAGGGGGGGAGGTGAGAGGAGGGGGGAGAGGTGAGAGGAGGGGGTGGGGGGGTGAGAGGAGGGGGGAAAGTTGAGAGGAGGGGGGGAAAGGTGAGAGGAGGGGGGAGAGGTGAGAGGAGGGGGTGGGGAGGTGAGAGGAGGGGGGAAAGGTGAGAGGAGGGGGGGGGAAAGGTGAGAGGAGGGGGGGAGAGGTGAGAGGAGGGGGGTGAGGTGAGAGGAGGGGGGAGAGGTGAGAGGAGGGGAGGTGAGAGGAGGGGTGAGAAGGTGAGAGGAGGGGGTGGGGAGGTGAGAGGAGGGGTGGGGAGGTGAGAGGAGGGGGGAGAGGTGAGAGGAGGGGGGGAGAGGTGAGAGTAGAGGAGGGGGGTTGAGAGTAGAGGAGGGGGAGAGAGGTGAGAGTAGAGGAGGGGGGGAGAGGTGAGAGGAGGGGGGGAGAGGTGAGAGTAGAGATGGGGGGGTGAGAGGAGGGGGAGAGGTGAGAGGAGGGGGGGAGAGGTGAGAGTAGAGGAGGGGGGGTGAGAGTAGAGGAGGGGGGGAGAGGTGAGAGTAGAGGAGGGGGGGAGAGGTGAGAGGAGGGGGGGAGAGGTGAGAGTAGAGGAGGAGGGGGGGGTGAGAGTAGAGGAGGAGGGGGGGTGAGAGTAGAGGAGGGGGGGAGAGGTGAGAGTAGAGGAGGGGGGTGAGGTGAGAGGAGGGGGGAGAGGTGAGAGCAGGGGGGGAGAGGTGAGAGGAGGGGGGGAGAGGTGAGAGTAGAGGAGGGGGGGTGAGAGTAGAGGAGGGGGGGAGAGGTGAGAGTAGAGGAGGGGGTGAGGTGAGAGGAGGGGGGAGAGGAGGGGAGGAGAGGTGAGAGGAGGGGTGGGGAGGTGAGAGGAGGGGTGGGGAGGTGAGAGGAGGGGGGGGTCAGAGGAGGGGGGGGTGAGAGGAGGGGAGAGGTGAGAGGAGGGGAGAGGTGAGAGGAGGGGGAGAGGTGAGAGGAGGGGGGGGAGAGGTGAGAGGAGGGGTGGGAGGTGAGACGAGGGGGGGAGGTGAGAGGAGGGGGGAGAGGTGAGAGGAGGGGGAGAGGTGAGAGGAGGGGGAGAGGTGAGAGGAGGGGGAGAGGTGAGAGGTGGGGGGGAGAGGTGAGAGGTGGGGGGGGAGAGATGAGAGGAGCGGGGAGAGGTGAGAGGAGGGGGAGGGGAGAGGTGAGAGGAGGGGGGAAGGTGAGAGGTGGGGGGAGAGGAGGGGGAGGGGAGAGATGAGAGGAGGGGGAGAGATGAGAGGAGGGCGGAAGGTGAGAGGTGGGGGGGAGAGGAGAGGAGGGGGGAGAAGTGAGAGGAGGGGGTGGGAGGTGAGAGGAGGGGTTGGGGAGGTGAGAGGAGGGGGTGGGAGGTGAGAGGAGGGGGGAGAGGTGAGAGGAGGGGGTGGGGGGTGAGAGGAGGGGGGAAAGGTGAGAGGAGGGGGGGAAAGGTGAGAGGAGGGGGGAGAGGTGAGAGGAGGGGGTGGGGAGGTGAGAGATGGGGGGAAAGGTGAGAGGAGGGGGGGGGAAAGGCGAGAGGAGGGGGGGAGAGGTGAGAGGAGGGGGGTGAGGTGAGAGGAGGGGGGAGAGGTGAGAGGAGGGGAGGTGAGAGGAGGGGTGGGGAGGTGAGAGGAGGGGGTGGGGAGGTGAGAGGAGGGGTGGGGAGGTGAGAGGAGGGGGGAGAGGTGAGAGGAGGGGGGGAGGTATGAGGCTGTTCTGGCAGAGTAGAGGAGGGGGGGGTGAGAGTAGAGGAGGGGGAGAGAGGTGAGAGGAGGGGGGAGAGGTGAGAGTAGAGGAGGGGGGGTGAGAGGAGGGGGGAGAGGTGAGAGGAGGGGGGAGAGGTGAGAAGAGAGGTGGGGTAGAGGAGGGGGGGTGAGAGTAGAGGCGGGGGGAGAGGTGAGAGCTAGAGGAGGGGGGAGAGGTGAGAGTAGAGGAGGGGGGGAGAGGTGAGAGTAGAGGGGGGGGTGAGAGTAGAGGAGGGGGGGAGAGGTGAGAGGAGGGGGGGAGAGGTGAGAGTAGAGGAGGGGGGTGAGAGTAGAGGATGGGGGGAGAGGTGAGAGTAGAGGAGGGGGTTGGCGGCTTTATAATGAACCCTCTCTATATTTTCACTCACACCAGGCCAATAAATCAGAATTATGTTGTAACAAGATCGCCTGAAGCACACACCAGCCCTGCACCTGCCTCTGCTATTCCAGCGCTGACCACCTACTCAGCACTACTCGTACACCTCCGCAAGTGCCGCACTGACCACCTACTCAGCACCACCCCTGCACCTTCCTCTGCTATTCCAGCGCTGACCACCTACCCAGCACTACCGCTGCACCTCCCTCTGCTATTCCAGCACTGACCACCTACTCAGCACTACCCCTGCACCTCTCTCTGCTATTCCAGTGCTGACCACGTACTCGGCACTACCCCTGCACCTCTCTCTGCTATTCCAGCGCTGACATGTACTCGGCACTACCCCTGCACCCTTCTCTGCTATTCCAGCACTGACCACCTACCCAGCACTACCCCTGCACCTTCCTCTCCTATTCCAGCGCTGACCACGTACTCTGCACTACCCCTGCACCTCTCTCTGCTATTCCAGCGCTGACCACGTACTCGGCACTACCCTGCACCTCTCTCTGCTATTCCAGCGCTGACCACGTACTCAGCACTACCCCTGCACCTCTCTCTACTATTCCAGCGGTGACCACGTACTCGGCACTACCCCTGCACCTCTCACTGCTATTCCAGCGCTGACCACCTACTCAGCACTACCCCTGCACCTCTCTCTGCTATTCCAGCGCTGACCACGTACTCGGCACTACCCCTGCACCTCTCTCTGCTATTCCAGCGCTGACCACGTACTCTGCACTACACCTGCACCTCACTATGCTATTCCAGCGCTGACCATGTACTCGGCACTACCCCTGCACCTACCTCTGCTATTCCAGTGCTGACCACGTACTCGGCACTACCCCTGCACCTCTCTCTGCTATTCCAGTGCTGACCACGTACTCGGCACTACCCCTGCACCTCCTCTACTATTCCAGCGCTGACCACGTACTCGGCACTACCCCTGCACCTCACTCTGCTATTCCAGCGCTGACCATGTGCTCGGCACTACCCCTGCACCTCTCTCTGCTATTCCAGCGCTGACCACCTACTCTGCACTACTCCTGCACCCCTCACTGCTATTCCAGCGCTGACCATGTGCTCGGCACTACCCCTGCACCTCCCTATGCTATTCCAGTGCTGACCACGTACTCTGCACTACCCCTGCACCCCCCTCTGCTATTCCAGCACTGACCACGTACTCTGCACTACACCTGCACTTCTCTCTGCTATTCCAGCGCTGACCACGTACTCTGCACTACACCTGCACTTCTCTCTGCTATTCCAGCGCTGACCATGTACTCGGCACTACCCCTGCACCTCTCTCTGCTATTCAAAGCGCTGACCACGTACTCGGCACTACTCCTGCACCTCCTCTGCTATTCCAGCGCTGACCACGTACACGGCACTACCCCTGCACCTCTCGCTGCTATTCCAGCGCTGACCACGTACTCGGCACTACCCCTGCACCCCCTCTGCTATTCCAGCGCTGACCATGTACTCGGCACTACCCCTGCACTTCTCTCTGCTATTCCAGCGCTGACCACGTACTCGGCACTACCCCTGCACCTCTCTCTGCTATTCCAGCGCTGACCACGTACTCGGCACTACCCCTGCACCTCCCTCTGCTATTCCAGCGCTGACCATGTACTCGGCACTACCCCTGCACCTCTCTCTACTATTCCAGCGCTGACCACGTACTCGGCACTACCCCTGCACCTCTCTCTGCTATTCCAGCGCTGACCACGTACTCGGCACTACCCCTGCACCTCCCTCTGCTATTCCAGCGCTGACCATGTACTCGGCACTACCCCTGCACCTCTCTCTTCTATTCCAGCACTGACCACATACTCGGCACGACCCCTGCACCTCTCTCTGCTATTCCAGCGCTGACCATGTACTCGGCACTACCCCTGCACCACTCTCTGCTATTCCAGCGCTGACCACGTACTCGGCACTACCCCTGCACTTCACTCTGCTATTCCAGCGCTGACCATGTACTCGGCACTACCCCTGCACCTCCCTCTGCTATTCCAGCGCTGACCACGTACCCTCGGCACTACCCCTGCACCTCTCCCTTCTATTCCAGCGCTGACCACGTACTCGGCACTACCCCTGCAGCTCTCTCTGCTATTCCAGTGCAGACCATGTACTCGGCACTACCCCTGCAACACCGCACAGCTATACAACTTCTCTGCTATTCCAACTTCTGACTGTGTAACGCACTTTGCTGTTCCTCTGACCTCTGCTGTAAATGAGCAGGATAGGATTCCTGTCCATCACTGTCACTCGCACTGTCACTCGCACTGTCACTGTCACTCACACTTAACAGCTCATTTGAGCCAGAGAATTATTAGAACACATTACACCTGGGAGAGAGAGGGAGAGAAAGGGAAGGGGAGGGAGGGAGAGAGGGGGGGAGGGATAGAGAGAGGGAGTGGGTGGGATAGAGAGAGGGAGGGGGTGGGATAGAGAGAGGGAGGGGGTGGGAGAGAGAGAGGGAGGAGGAGGGAGAGAGAGAGGGAGGAGGAGGGAGAGAAAGAGGGAGGAGGAGGGAGAGAAAGAGGGAGGAGGAGGGAGAGAAAGAGGGAGGAGGAGGGAGAAAGAGGAGGCAGGGAAAAAGAGGGAGGGAGAAAGAGGGAGAGAGAGGGGAAGAAGAGGGAGGGCGGTGGAGAAAGAGGGAGGGCGGTGGAGAAAGAGGGAGGGCGGGGGAGAAGGAGGGAGGGAGGGGGAGAAGGAGGGAGGGAGGGGGAGAAGGAGGGAGGGAGGGGGAGAAGGAGGGAGGGAGGGGGAGAAGGAGGGAGGGAGGGGGAGAAGGAGGGAGGGAGGGGGAGAAGGAGGGAGGGAGGGGGAGAAGGAGGGAGGGAGGGGGAGAAGGAGGGAGGGAGGGAGGGGGAGAAGGAGGGAGGGAGGGAGGGGGAGAGGGAGGGAGGGAGGGGGAGAAGGAGGGAGGGAGGGGGAGAAGGAGGGAGGGAGGGAGGGGGAGAGGGAGGGAGGGAGGGGGAGAGGGAGGGAGGGAGGGAGGGGGAGAGGGAGGGAGGGGGAGAGGGAGGGAGGGAGGGGGAGAGGGAGGGAGGGAGGGGGAGAGGGAGGGAGGGAGGGAGGGGGAGAGGGAGGGAGGGAGGGAGGGGGAGAGGGAGGGAGGGAGGGGGAGAAGGAGGGAGGGAGGGGGAGAAGGAGGGAGGGAGGGGGAGAAGGAGGGAGGGAGGGAGGGGGAGAAGGAGGGAGGGAGGGAGGGGGAGAAGGAGGGAGGGAGGGGGAGAAGGAGGAGGGAGGGAGGGGAGAAGGAGGGAGGGAGGGAGGGGGAGAAGGAGGGAGGGAGGGAGGGGGGAGAAGGAGGGAGGGAGGGAGGGGGAGAAGGAGGGAGGGAGGGAGGGGGAGAGGAGGAGGGAGGGAGGGGGAGAAGGAGGGAGGGAGGGAGGGGGAGAAGGAGGGAGGGAGGGGGAGAGAGGAGGGAGGGAGGGGAGAAGGAGGGAGGGAGGGGGAGAAGGAGGGAGGGAGGGGGAGAAGGAGGGAGGGAGGGGGAGAAGGAGGGAGGGAGGGGGAGAAGGAGGGAGGGAGGGGGAGAAGGAGGGAGGGAGGGGGAGAAGGAGGGAGGGAGGGGGAGAAGGAGGGAGGGAGGGGGAGAAGGAGGGAGGGAGGGGGAGAAGGAGGGAGGGAGGGGGAGAAGGAGGGAGGGAGGGGGAGAAGGAGGGAGGGAGGGGGAGAAGGAGGGAGGGAGGGGGAGAAGGAGGGAGGGAGGGGGAGAAAGAGGGAGGGAGGGGGAGAAGGAGGGAGGGAGGGGGAGAAGGAGGGAGGGAGGGGGGAGAAAGAGGGAGGGAGGGGGAGAAAGAGGGAGGGAGGGGGAGAAAGAGGGAGGGAGGGGGAGAAAGAGGGAGGGGAGAGGAGGGAGAGGAGGGAGGGGAGAAAGAGGAGGGAGGGGGAGAAAGAGGGAGGTGGAGAAAGAGGGAGGGAGGATGAGAAAGAGGGAGGGAAGGGGAGAAAGAGGGAGGGAAGGGGAGAAAGAGGGAGGGAAGGGGAGAAAGAGGGAGGGAGGGGAGAAAGAGGGAGAGAGGGGGAGAAAGAGGGAGGGAGGGGGAGAAAGAGGGAGGGAGGGGGAGAAAGAGGGAGGGAGGGAGAGAAAGAGGGAGGGAGGGAGGGGGAGAAAGAGGGAGGGAGGGAGGGGGAGAAAGAGGGAGGGAGGGAGGGGGAGAAAGAGGGAGGGAGGGAGGGGGGAGAAAGAGGGAGGGAGGGAGGGGGAGAAAGAGGGAGGGAGGGGGAGAAAGAGGGAGGGAGGGAGGGGGAGAAGGAGGGAGGAGGGGGAGAAAGAGGAGGGAGGAGGGGGAGAAAGAGGGAGGGAGGGAGGGGAGAAGAGGGAGGGAGGTAGGGGGAGAAAGAGGGGGAGGGAGGGGAGAAAGAGGGAGGGAGGAGGGGGAGAAAGAGGGAGGGAGGGAGGGGGAGAAAGAGGGAGGGAGGGAGGGGGAGAAAGAGGGAGGGAGGAGGGGGAGAAAGAGGGAGGGAGGGAGGGGGAGAAAGAGGGAGGGAGGGAGGGGGAGAAAGAGGGAGGGAGGGAGGGGGAGAAAGAGGGAGGGAGGGAGGGGGAGAAAGAGGGAGGGAGGGGGAGAAAGAGGGAGGGAGGGGAGAAAGAGGGAGGGAGGGGGAGAAAGAGGAGGAGGGGGAGAAAAGAGGGAGGGAGGGGGAGAAAGAGGGAGGGAGGGGGAGAAAGAGGGAGGGAGGGGGAGAAAGAGGGAGGAGGAGAAAGAGGGAGGAGAGAAAGAGGGAGGGAGGGAGGGGGAGAAAGAGGGAGGGAGGGAGGGGGAGAAAAGAGGGAGGGAGGGAGGGGGAGAAAGAGGGAGGGAGGGAGGGGGAGAAAGAGGGAGGGAGGGAGGGGGAGAAAGAGGGAGGGAGGGAGGGGAGAAAGAGGAGGGAGGGAGGGGGAGAAAGAGGGAGGGAGGGGGAGAAAGAGGGAGGGAGGGGGAGAAAGAGGGAGGGAGGGAGGGGGAGAAAGAGGGAGGGAGGGGGAGAAAGAGGGAGGGAGGGGGAGAAAGAGGGAGGGAAGGGCGAGAAAGAGGGAGGAGGGGAGAAAGAGGGAGGGAGGGGAGAAGAGGGAGGGAGGGGGAGAAAGAGGAGGGAGGGAGGGGAGGAAAGAGGGAGGGAGGGAGGGGGAGAAGAGGGAGGGAGGGAGGGGGAGAAAGAGGGAGGGAGGGGGAGAAAGAGGGAGGGAGGGAGGGGGAGAAAGAGGGAGGGAGGGGGAGAAAGAGGGAGGGAGGGAGGGGGAGAAAGAGGGAGGGAGGGAGGGGGAGAAAGAGGGAGGGAGGGAGGGGGAGAAAGAGGGGGGAGGGAGGGGGAGAAAGAGGAGGGAGGGGGAGAAGAGGGAGGGAGGGAGGGGGAGAAAGAGGGAGGGAGGAGGGGGAGAAAGAGGGAGGGAGGGAGGGGGAGAAAGAGGGAGGGAGGGAGGGGGAGAAAGAGGGAGGGAGGGAGGGGGGAGAAAGAGGGAGGGAGGGAGGGGGAGAAAGAGGGAGGGAGGGAGGGGGAGAAAGAGGGAGGGAGGGAGGGGGAGAAAGAGGGAGGGAGGGAGGGGGAGAAAGAGGGAGGGAGGGAGGGGGAGAAAGAGGGAGGGAGGGAGTGGAGAAAGAGGGAGGGAGGGAGGGGGAGAAAGAGGGAGGGAGGGGGAGAAAGAGGGAGGGAAGGGGAGAAAGAGGGAGGGAGGGGAGAAAGAGGAGGGAGGGGAGAAAGAGGGAGGGAGGGGAGAAAGAGGGAGGGAGGGGGAGAAAGAGGGAGGGAGGGGGAGAAAGAGGGAGGGAGGGGGAGAAAGAGAGAGGGAGGGGGAGAAAGAGGGAGGGAGGGGGAGAAAGAGGGAGGAGGGGGAGAAAGAGGGAGGGAGGGGGAGAAAGAAAGAGGGAGAGAGAGAGGGGGAAGAAAGAGGGAGAGAGAGAGGGGGGAGAAAGAGGGAGGGAGGGGGATCAAGATGGAGGGAGGGGGAGAAAGAGGGAAGGAGGGGAGAAAGAGGGAAGGAGTTGGAGAAAGAGACAAGGAGGGGGAGAAAGAGGGAGGGGGAGAAAGAGGGAGCGGGAGAGAAAGAGGGAGGGAGGAGGAGAAAGAGGGAGGGAGGGGGAGAAAGAAGGAGGGAGGGGGAGAAAGAGGGAGGGAGGGGGAGAAAGAGGGAGGAGGGGGAGAAAGAGGGAGGGAGGGGGAGAAAGAGGGAGGGAGGGGAGAAAGAGGGAGGGAGGGGGAGAAAGAGGGAGAAAGAGGGAGGCAGGGGGAGAAAGAGGGAGGCAGGGGGAGAAAGAGGGAGGGGGAGGGAGAAAGGGAGACGGAACGCGGGAAGGAGGGAGAGAGGGAGGGGGATGTAGAGAGAGAGGGAGGGAGGGTGAGATAGGAGGAAGAGAAGAGGAGGGGGTGAGAGGGGGAGGGAGAAAGAGGGAAGAAAGGGAGAAAGAGGAGAGAGTGAGGGAGAAAGAGGGAGAGAGGGAGGGAGAAGAAACGCAGGAAGGAAGGAGGGAGCTGCAGAGAGAGACGGGAGGGAGGTGAGAGAGAGAGAAGAGAATGAGGGATGGAGAGGAGGGAGGGGAAGAGAGAGGAAGGGGGAGGGATAGAGCGAGGGGGAGGGGAAAGGGGGACAGGGAAGGGAAAAGAATAGGAAGGGAGGGGGAGGGCAGAGGAAGGGAGGTGAGAGGGGAATAGGGAGTGGGGAGAGGGAGGGAGGAGAGGGGGTGTGGGAGAGGCAGGGAGGGGGGAGGGGGAGAGGAAGAGGGGAGGTGAGAGGGGAATTGGGAGGGGGAGAGGAAGGAGGAGGAGAGGGAGAGAAAGGGAGGGGGAGGGCAGAGGAAGGGCGGTGAGAGGGGAATAGGGAGGAGGAGAGGGGAGGGGGAGAGAAAGTTCTTGAATCAAACCAGTCTTTTCTTAAATATCCAGTAGGGTCTTATATTAACCAATTCCATGTCTTCTGACCCAAAATCGATGTCATGAATCTAGACAAACCAACGGAGTAATTAAGCAGTCGGTGTCATGTGCAGAAGTAAGTGAAGCCCTGGTTTTACTCAGCTAAATTAAACGGGGATAATTACAATCGGTGCTTAAATAATTAGGTAGATATTCAGGTGAGAGTTTGGGAGACCCCACTCTATATAAAGATCAGCAACTTTGGGAGTTTGGTCTTCACCCTACAGGTGTGTGGGAACCCGTCATGTCCCAATCAGAAGAACTCTCTGGGGGCCTCCAGAAAAGCCGTTATTGATGCTCATCTGTCTAGAAAGGGTTACAGAACTATTTCTAGGGATTTGGGGCTCCACCAATCCACTGTCAGACAAATGGAGAATGTTCCAGGGACCACAGTCACTCTCCCCAGGAGCGGTCGTCCTACCAAAATCTCTCCAAGAGCAAAACTGGCAAATCATCCAGGAAGTCACAAAGAGCCCCAGAGGAACATCTAAGGATCTGCAGGCCACTCTCTCCTGGGCTAATGTGAGTGTTCAGGACTCAACTATCATTAAAAGACTGAACAAGAATGGTGTTCATGGAAGGATAGCCAGGAGGAAACCACTGCTCTCTAAAAAGAACATTGCTGTCCATCTGAAGTTAGCAAAGAGCACATAGATGATCCACAAGACTTCTGGAACAATGTTCTCTGGACAGACGAGTCAAAAGTAGAACTTTTTGGCCTCAATGAGTTATGTTTGGTGAAAAACAAAACTGCGGTCGAACAGAAGAACCTCATCCCTACCGTGAAGCGTGGTGGTGGTGGGAGTGTGATGGTTTGGGGCTGCTTTGCTGCCTCGGGACCTGGGCGGCTTGCCATCATTGACAACCATGAATTCTGCATTGTATCAGAAGATCCTAGAGGAGAATGTCAGGCCATCCGCCCGTGAGCTGAAGCGGGTCCTGCAGGAAGACAGTGATCCTAAACACACAAGCGGATCTACAAAAAAATGGCCGCAGAGGAAGACATTCTGCGTTTTAGAGTGGACTAAACTATGGACTATAGAATAGTCACAGTCCGGACCTAAACCCCATGGGAATGTCATGGCAGGACCTGGCGGGAGCTGTCCATGTCCTGGAGCCAGTTGCATGTTCTTTCCCTGCTCTGAGGCTGCCAGCTCCTCAGTGTAGTTGCAACAATGTTGCTACCCCCTGTGGTTTCCCTTAGCTTCTGCCAGTTGCCTTGGCAACCTCCCTCTGCTCAAAACCTGAGTTGGTTTAGCCCTCTCCCCCTGCTATGTTTATTAATTGGCATACCCCACTTCCTTTTCCTGCCTGGACAGGAAAGTGTGCTTCCCATTACTATCAGCAGACACAGTGAGTGGGTGGCACTGCTGCCCTCGAAAAGGCATGCCTTGTTACCTGCGCCCCACAAATGTTACCTGCGCCCCACAAATGTTACCTGCGCCCCACAAATGTTACCTGCCTGTTATTGTATCCCCTCTGCATACCCCTCCAATAAAAGTGGCAGAATATAATAGCAGGACTCCAGGTGCATTTCAAGGAGAGGAGTTTAGCGATCTGATCCTACTCGCTTGCCACAGAGGGCTTGCTCCAGAATAGTCCATGCAAGGAAGCCCTCAAATGTCACTGAGCTGAAGCAGTTCTGTAAGGAGCAATGGGCCAAAATGCCTCAGACCCAAAGTATATGGTCCAAATAGAGTGCCAGCAGTCAGGGTCAGCAGCATAAAAGTCCCACCATATACTTTTTGTATACCCTTGGATGCAACTTCCTGATTATGGTCATGTCTACCTGATACTTTTGTGTCACTACCATCTAACAGGAGCTGAGTATATACCCATGTCTATTTTGCAGTGATTTTACTGCTCCTATTTTTGGGTTACCCTCCCTATTATGTTTTTCTGACATCTGTGTTTGGGGTCACTGAAGTACCTACAATATGATATCTTTGCATGTACTATATGTATAGTTCTATGTTTAGGTCCTCTTTATAGTGCCCGCACACTGGTATAACATGTCTGTTATTTCTTGCCATATTTTGTTTGTTTATTTTCTTTAAAGGTTTTTTTTATTGTTCAGTATCGATTCCATACATCGGCCAGTCATAGATCACTATGGGTACGTTGTCCTCATGGTGGCTATTGCATTTGAGATACTGATATATTATGATTTGTTGTTTTTTATGGTAATTTAGTTTTTCTTTGGGTTGTCCTATTTCTATTTATTTTGCCTTAGTCAGTCAGGGTTTCAGTCAGCTGTGTGTTATTTTTGTTTTTCATCATATTTTGATTTAATAAATTACTATTATTATCTTGCAATAATTGTTTGAGTGCTTTTTAGAGGTTTCTTTTTCTGTGTTTTCATATATATACACACACACACACACACACACACACACACACACACACACACACACACACACACACACACACACACACACACACACATACATATACACACAAAGCAGATTGTCGGCGCTCCGCAGGCCTCTCTCTGGCGGGTAAGAGGTTAAGTTTCTGAGTGTGAAAGCAGTAATTAGGCAGCAATTTCCCAGAGGCCCCTAGGGGATTATTCCCCTCTTGAGCCAATCAGAGGCCGGTGTGAGTGGCACTCAGAGCCGGGAAATCCTCCCACTTCAAAGTAATATGCCAGCTGAGGGGAGCGCACACTCAACCCTGACCCCCCCCATATATCTATCACTCTGTCTGTGTATCTTTCTATCTAACTCTGTGTATCTATCTATCTATCTATCTATCTATCTCTGTGTATCTATCTCTCTATCTCTGTGTATATCTATCTCTGTGTATCTATCTATCTATCTATCTATCTATCTATCTATCTATCTATCTATCTATCTATCTATCTATCTATCTCTGTGTGTCTATCTATCTATCTCTGTGTATATCGATCTATCTCTGTGTATATCGATCTATCTCTGTGTATATCTATCTATCTCTGTGTATATCTATCTATCTCTGTGTATATCTATCTATCTCTGTGTATATCTATCTCTGTGTATCTATCTATCTCTGTATTTATCTATGTATCTCTGTGTATCTATGTATCTCTGTGTATCTATCTATGTATCTCTGTGTATCTATCTATGTATCTCTGTGTATCTATCTATGTATCTATGTATCTCTGTGTATCTATCTATGTATCTCTGTGTATCTATCTATGTATCTCTGTGTATCTATGTATCTCTGTGTATCTATGTATCTCTGTGTATCTATGTATCTCTGTGTATCTATGTATCTCTGTGTATCTATCTCTGTATCTCTGTGTATCTATGTATCTCTGTGTATCTATGTATCTCTGTGTATCTATGTATCTCTGTGTATCTATGTATCTCTGTGTATCTATCTCTGTATCTCTGTGTATCTATGTATCTATGTATCTCTGTGTATCTATCTATGTATCTCTGTGTATCTATGTATCTCTGTGTATCTATCTATGTATCTCTGTGTATCTATCTATGTATCTCTGTGTATCTATCTATGTATCTCTGTGTGTATCTATGTATCTCTGTGTATCTATGTATCTCTCTGTATCTATCTATGTATCTCTGTGTATCTATCTATGTATCTCTGTGTATCTATCTATGTATCTCTGTGTATCTATCTATGTATCTCTGTGTATCTATGTATCTATGTATCTCTGTGTATCTATCTCTGTATCTCTGTGTATCTATGTATCTCTGTGTGTCTATCTATGTATCTCTGTGTATCTATCTCTGTATCTCTGTGTATCTATGTATCTATGTATCACTGCATATCTATGTATCTCTGTGTATCTATCTATGTATCTCTGTGTGTATCTATGTATCTCTGTGTATCTATCTATGTATCTCTGTGTATCTATGTATCTCTGTGTATCTATCTATGTATCTCTGTGTATCTATCTATGTATCTCTGTGTATCTATCTATGTATCTCTGTGTATCTATGTATCTCTGTGTATCTATGTATCTCTGTGTATCTATCTATTTATCTCTGTATCTCTGCGTATCTATGTATCTCTGTGTATCTATGTATCTCTGTGTATCTATCTATGTATCTCTGTGTATCTATGTATCTCTGTGTGTCAGTGTATCGGAGTATCGTGTATCGGTGTATCGGTGTATCGGAGTATCGGAGTATCGGTGTATCGGTGTATCGTGTATCGGAGTATCGGTGTATCGGAGTATCGGTGTATCGGAGTATCGTGTATCGGAGTATCGGTGTATCGGAGTATCGTGTATCGGAGTATCGGTGTATCGGAGTATCGTGTATCGGAGTATCGTGTATCGGAGTATCGGTGTATCGGAGTATCGTGTATCGGAGTATCGGAGTATCGTGTATCGGAGTATCGGTGTATCGGAGTATCGTGTATCGGAGTATCGGTGTATCGGAGTATCGGTGTATCGGAGTATCGTGTATCGGAGTATCGGTGTATCGGAGTATCGTGTATCGGAGTATCGGAGTATCGGTGTATCGGAGTATCGGTGTATCGGTGTATCGGAGTATCGGTGTATCGGAGTATCGGAGTATCGGTGTTTCGGAGTATCGGTGTATCGGAGTATCGGTGTATCTGTGTATCGGTGTATCATCCATCTACTGTCCCCCTCACACTCACCTTTCTGTTTGTGTGTGGGAGGCAGTGGGGGGGGGGGGGGGGCTGGGGTAAGAGAGAAGGAGTAGTTGGGTTGGAGAGAGAGATGTGGATACAGGAGGTGCGCAGTGTGCAGCGCGCACACTCTGCTGTTCCGCACGGCACTGCAGGGGTTAGCGGTGAGGCTGTAAAACCCGCAGAGCGAGTCTAGGGAAGAGATTATTTATCCAGCGAATCCCGAGGGAGCCGTGAAAAGTATTACACACCACTGCTATTCCAGCGCTGACACACGGCACAGTACCCTCCGCTATTGACCCCTCTACTATTCCAGCGCTGACACAGTACAGGTCCTCAACTATTCCAGGCTGACACAGAACAGACCTCTCTGCTATTCCAACGCTTACACACAACATGGATCTCTGCTATTCCAGCGCTGACACACAGAACGGATCTCTGCTATTCCAGCGCTTACACACAGAACGGATCTCTGCTATTCCAGCGCTTACACACAACATGGATCTCTGCTATTCCAGCGCTGACACACAGAACGGATCTCTGCTATTCCAGCGCTTACACACAGAACGGATCTCTGCTATTCCAGCGCTGACACACAGAACGGATCTCTGCTATTCCAGCGCTTACACACAGAACGGATCTCTGCTATTCCAGCGCTTACACACAACATGGATCTCTGCTATTCCAGCGCTGACACAGAACGGATCTCTGCTATTCCAGCGCTGACACACAGAACAGATCTCTGCTATTCCAGCGCTTACACACAACATGGATCTCTGCTATTCCAGCGCTGACACACAGAACGGATCTCTGCTATTCCAGCGCTGACACACAGAACAGACCTCTCTACTCCAGCACTGACACAGCACAGTCTCTGCTATTCCAGCGCTGACACACAGAACAGATCTCTGCTATTCCAGCGCTTACACACAACATGGATCTCTGCTATTCCAGCGCTGACACACAGAACGGATCTCTGCTATTCCAGCGCTGACACACAGAACGGATCTCTGCTATTCCAGCGCTTACACACAACATGGATCTCTGCTATTCCAGCGCTGACACACAGAACGGATCTCTGCTATTCCAGCGCTGACACACAGAACAGATCTCTGCTATTCCAGCGCTTACACACAACATGGATCTCTGCTATTCCAGCGCTGACACACAGAACGGATCTCTGCTATTCCAGCGCTGACACACAGAACAGACCTCTCTACTCCAGCACTGACACAGCACAGATCTCTGCTATTCCCGCACTTACACATTGCACAGATCTCTGCTATTCCCGCACTTACACATTGCACAGATCTCTGCTATTCCAGCACTTACACACAGCACATATTCACTGCTATTCCCGCACTTACACATTGCACAGATCTCTGCTATTCCAGCACTTACACACAGCACAGACCTCTGCTATTCCAGCACTTACACACGGCACAGGTCTCTGCTATTCCAGCACTTACACACGGCACAGATCTCTGCTATTCCAGCACTTACACACAGCACAGACCTCTGCTATTCCAGCGCTGACACACAGAACAGACCTCTCTACTCCAGCACTGACAGCACAGATCTCTGCTATTCCCGTACTTACACACGGCACAGACCTCTGCTATTCCAGCACTTACACACAGCACAGATCTCTGCTATTCCCGTACTTACACACAGCACAGATCTCTGCTATTCCCGTACTTACACACGGCACATATTCACTGCTATTCCCGCACTTACACATTGCACAGATCTCGGCTATTCCAGCACTTACACACAGCACATATTCACTGCTATTCCCGCACTTACACATTGCACAGATCTCTGCTATTCCAGCACTTACACACAGCACATATTCACTGCTATTCCCGCACTTACACACAGCACATATTCACTGCTATTCCCGCACTTACACACGGCACAGATCTCTGCTATTCCAGCACTTACACACAGCACATATTCACTGCTATTCCCGCACTTACACACGGCACAGATCTCTGCTATTCCAGCACTTACACATGGCACAGACCTCTGCAATTCCAGCACTTACACATGGCACAGACCTCTGCTATTCCAGCACTTACACACAGCACAGACCTCTGCAATTCCAGCACTTACACATGGCACAGACCTCTGCTATTCCAGCACTTACACATGGCACAGACCTCTGCTATTCCAGCACTTACACACAGCACAGACCTCTGCTATTCCAGCACTGACACAGCACAGACTTCTCTGCTATTCCGGCGCTTACACACGGCACAGACTCCTCTGCCCAGGGCATGTTCAGCTTTGAGTCTCAGACACTAGAGGTGACAGTGACACCTTACCTGTCAGACTGACGGTCACATGCAGCGTGCGGTCACTCGGTGTAATCCCAAGGGGCAGTGTCCTTATAATGTCACCAAGCCTACAAATAAAAGGGGAGACAGGTCACTTACAGCTACTAGTGTCAAGCCCACAGTGACCGTCCCACACTATGAGGACACAGTGCCCATGGAGTCTGTCCCTCCCCCCGCAGGGTGACACAGTGACACAGACAGAAGGGAGCTATGAGTCTGTCCCTCCCCCCGAAGGGTGACACAGTGACACAGAAGGGAGCTATGAGTCTGTCCCTCCCCCCCCCCCCCCCCCCGCAGGCTGACACATACAGAAGGGAGCTCCCATCTGTCTGTGTCACCGTGTCACCCTTCGGGGGGAGGGACAGTCTGTCCCTCACCTGCAGGGTGACACAGTGACAGACAGAAGGGAGCTATGAGTCTGTCCCTCCCCCACAGGGTGACACAGTGACAGACAGAAGGGAGCTATGGGTCTGTCCTTCCCACGTAGGGTGACAGACAGAAGGGAGCTATGAGTCTGTCCCTCCCCCCGCAGGGTGACACAGTGACACAGACAGAAGGGAGCTATGAGCCTGTCCCTCCCCCACAGGGTGACACAGTGACATAGACAGAAGGGAGCTATGAGTCTGCCCCTCCCCCCGCAGGGTGACACAGACAGAAGGGAGCTATGAGTCTGTCCCTCCCCCCGCAGGGTGACACAGTGACATAGACAGAAGGGAGCTATGAGTCTGCCCCTCCCCCCGCAGGGTGACACAGACAGAAGGGAGCTATGAGTCTGCCCCTCCCCCCGCAGGGTGACACAGACAGAAGGGAGCTATGAGCCTGTCCCTCCCCCGCAGGGTGACACAGTGACAAAGATAGAAGGGAGCTATGAGCCTGTCCCTCCCCCGAAAGTGACACAGTGACACAGTGACAAAGATAGAAGGGAGCTATGAGTCTGTCCCTCCCCCGCAGGGTGACACAGTGTCACAGACAGAAGAGAGCTATGGGTCTGTCCCTCCCCCCGCAGGGTGACACAGACAGAAGGGAGCTATGAGTCTGTCCCTCAACTGCAGGGTGACACAGTGACACACTGACACAGACAGAAGGGAGCTATGAGTCTGTTCCTCCCCCCGCAGGGTGACACAGTGACACAGACAGAAGGGAGCTATGAGTCTGTCCCTCCCCCCACAGGGTGACACAGTGACAAAGGCAGAAGGGAGCTATGGGTCTGTCCTTCCCATCGCAGGGTGACACAGACAGAAGGGAGCTATGAGTCTGTCCATCCCATCGCAGGGTGACACAGACAGAAGGGAGCTATGAGTCTGTCCCTCCCATCGCAGGGTGACCCAGTGATACAGATAGAAGGGAGCTATGAGTCTGTCCCTCCCATCGTAGGGTGACACAGTGACACAGACAGAAGGGAGCTATGAGTCTGTCCCTCCCATCACAGGGTGACACAGACAGAAGGGAGCTATGTGTCTGTCCCTCCCCCCGCAGGGTGACACAGTGACACAGACAGAAGGGAGCTAGGAGTCTGTCCCTCCCCTCGCAGTGTGACACAGTCAGAAGGGAGCTATGAGTCTGTCCCTCCCCCCGCAGGGTGACACAGTGACACAGACAGAAGGGAGCTAGGAGTCTGTCCCTCCCCTCGCAGTGTGACACAGTCAGAAGGGAGCTATGAGTCTGTCCCTCCCCTCGCAGGGTGACACAGTGACACAGCCAGAAGGGAGCTATGAGTCTGTCCTTCTCCCAACAGGGGGACACAGTGACACAGACAGGGGGAGCTATCAGTCTGTCCCTCCCACCGCAGGGTGACACAGTGACACAGCCAGAAGGGAGCTATGAGTCTGTCCCTCAACTGCAGGGTGACACAGTGACACAGACAGAAGGGAGCTATGAGTCTGTCCCTCCCCCAACAGGGTGACACAGACAGAAATGAGCCATGAGTCTGTCCCTCCCCTCGCAGGGTGTCATAATGACACAGACAGAAGGGAGCTATGAGTCTGGCCCTCCCCCCGCAGGGTGACACAGTCAGAAGGGAGCTATGAGTCTGTCCCTCCCCCCGCATGGTGACAGTGACACAGACAGAAGGGAGCTATGAGTCTGTCCCTCCCCCCGCATGGTGACAGTGACACAGACAGAAGGGAGCTATGAGTCTGTCCCTCCCCCCGCAGGGTGACACAGTGACACAGACAGAAGGGAGCTATGAGTCTGTCCCTCCCCCCGCAGGGTGACACGGTGACAGACAGAAGGGAGCTATGAGTCTGTCCCTCCCCCCGCAGGGTAACACAGTGACAAAGATAGAAGGGAGCTATGAGTCTGTCCCTCCCCCGCAGGGTGACACAGTGACACAGACAGAAGAGAACTATGGGTCTGTCCCTCCCCCCGCAGGGTGACACGTGACAGACAGAAGGGAGCTATGAGTCTGTCCCTCCCCCCGCAGGGTGACACAGACAGAAGGGAGCTATGAGTCTGTCAATCCCCCGCAGGGTGACACAGTGACACAGACAGAAGGGAGCTATGAGCCTGTCCCTCCCCCCGCAGGGTGACACAGTTACACAGACAGAAGAGAGCAATGGGTCTGTCCCTCCCCCCGCAGGATGACACAGTGACACAGGCAGAAGGGAGCTATGAGCCTGTCCCCCCCCCCCCCCCCCGCAGGGTGACACAGTAACACAGACAGAAGGGAGCTATGAGTCTATCCCTCCCCCCCCCGCCCCCCCCCGCAGGGTGACACAGTGACACAGACAGAAGGGAGCTATGAGTCTGTCAATCCCCCGCAGGGTGACACAGTGACACAGACAGAAGGGAGCTATGGGTCTGTCCCTCCCCCCGCAGGGTGACACAGTTACACAGACAGAAGAGAGCAATGGGTCTGTCCCTCCCCCCGCAGGATGACACAGTAACACAGACAGAAGGGAGCTATGAGTCTATCCCTCCCCCCCCGCCCCCCCCCCGCAGGGTGACACAGTGACACAGACAGAAGGGAGCTATGAGTCTGTCCCTCCCCCCGCAGGGTGACACAGTGACACAGACAGAAGGGAGCTATGATTCTGTCCCTCCCATCACAGGGTGACACAGACAGAAGGGAGCTATGTGTCTGTCCCTCCCCCCGCAGGGTGATACAGTGACACAGACAGAAGGGAGCTATGAGTCTGTCCCTCCCCCCGCAGGGTGACACTGTCAGAAGGGAACTATGAGTCTGTCCCTGCCCCTGCAGGGTGACACAGTGACACAGACAGAAGGGAGCTATGAGTCTGTCCTTCTCCCAACAGGGGGACACAGTGACACAGACAGGGGGAGCTATGAGTCTGTCCCTCCCACCGCAGGGTGACACAGTGACACAGCCAGAAGGGAGCTATGAGTCTGTCCCTCAACTGCAGGGTGACACAGTGACACAGACAGAAGGGAGCTATGAGTCTGTCCCTCCCCCAACAGGGTGACACAGACAGAAATGAGCCATGAGTCTGTCCCTCCCCTCGCAGGGTGTCATAATGACACAGACAGAAGGGAGCTATGAGTCTGGCCCTCCCCCCGCAGGGTGACACAGTGACACAGACAGAAGGGAGCTATGAGTCTGTCCCTCCCCCCGCATGGTGACAGTGACACAGACAGAAGGGAGCTATGAGTCTGTCCCTCCCCCCGCAGGGTGACACAGTGACACAGACAGAAGGGAGCTATGAGCCTGTCCCTCCCCTGCAGGGTGACACAGACAGAAGGGAGGTATGAGTCTCTCCCTCCCCCCGCAGGGTGACACCGTGACAGATAGAAGGGAGTTATGAGTCTGTCCCTCCCCCCGCAAGGTGACACAGTGACAGACATAAGGGAGCTATGAGTCTGTCCCGCCCCCCGCAAGGTGACACAGTGACAGACATAAGGGAGCTATGAGTCTGTCCCGCCCCCCGCAAGGTGACACAGTGACAGACATAAGGGAGCTATGAGTCTGTCCCGCCCCCCGCAAGGTGACACAGTGACAGACAGAAGGGAGCTATGAGTCTGTCCCTCCCCCCGCAGGGTGACACGGTGACAGACAGAAGGGAGCTATGAGTCTGTCCCTCCCCCGCAGGGTGACACAGTGACACCGTGACAGAAGAGAGCTATGGGTCTGTCCCCCCCCCCGCAGGGTGACACAGTAACACAGACAGAAGGAAGCTAGGAGTCTATCCCTCCCCCCCCCGCCCGCAGGGTGACACAGTGACACAGACAGAAGGGAGCTATGATTCTGTCCCTCCCCCCGCAGGGTGACACAGTGACAGACAGAAGGGAGCTATGAGTCGGTCCCTCCCCCCGCAGGGTGACACAGTGACACAGACAGAAGGAGCTATGAGCCTGTCCCTCCCCCGCAGGGTGACACAGTGACACAGACAGAAGGGAGCTAGGAGTCTGTCCCTCCCCCCGCAGGGTGACACAGTTACACAGACAGAAGGGAGCTATGAGTCTGTCCCTCCCCCCGCAGGGTGACACAGTGACACAGACAGAAGGGAGCTATGAGTCTGTCCCTCCCCCGCAGGGTGACACAGACAGAAGGGAGCTATGAGTCTGTCCCTCCCCTGCAGGGTGACACAGTGACAGACAGAAGGGAGCTATGAGTCGGTCCCTCCCCCCCTCAGGGTGACACAGTGACACAGACAGAAGGAGCTATGAGCCTGTCCCTCCCCCGCAGGGTGACACAGTTACACAGACAGAAGGGAGCTATGAGTCTGTCCCTCCCCCCGCAGGGTGACACAGTGATACAGACAGAAGGGAGCTATGAGTCTGTCCCTCCCCCCGCAGGGTGACACAGACAGAAGGGAGCTATGAGTCTGTCCCTCCCCTGCAGGGTGACACAGTGACAGACAGAAGGGAGCTATGAGTCGGTCCCTCCCCCTCAGGGTGACACAGTGACACAGACAGAAGGAGCTATGAGCCTGTCCCTCCCCCGCAGGGTGACACAGTGACACAGACAGAAGGGAGCTAGGAGTCTGTCCCTCCCCCCGCAGGGTGACACAAGTGACACAGACAGAAGGGAGCTATGAGTCTGTCCCTCCCATCACAGGGTGACACAGACAGAAGGGAGCTATGTGTCTGTCCCTCCCCCGCAGGGTGACACAGTGACACAGACAGAAGGGAGCTAGGAGTCTGTCCCTCCCCTCGCAGTGTGACACAGTCAGAAGGGAGCTATGAGTCTGTCCCCTCCCCCCGCAGGGTGACACAGTGACACAGACAGAAGGGAGCTAGGAGTCTGTCCCTCCCCTCGCAGTGTGACACAGTCAGAAGGGAGCTATGAGTCTGTCCCTCCCCTCGCAGGGTGACACAGTGACACAGCCAGAAGGGAGCTATGAGTCTGTCCTTCTCCCAACAGGGGGACACAGTGACACAGACAGGGGGAGCTATCAGTCTGTCCCTCCCACCGCAGGGTGACACAGTGACACAGCCAGAAGGGAGCTATGAGTCTGTCCCTCAACTGCAGGGTGACACAGTGACACAGACAGAAGGGAGCTATGAGTCTGTCCCTCCCCCAACAGGGTGACACAGACAGAAATGAGCCATGAGTCTGTCCCTCCCCTCGCAGGGTGTCATAATGACACAGACAGAAGGGAGCTATGAGTCTGGCCCTCCCCCCGCAGGGTGACACAGTCAGAAGGGAGCTATGAGTCTGTCCCTCCCCCGCATGGTGACAGTGACACAGACAGAAGGGAGCTATGAGTCTGTCCCTCCCCCCGCATGGTGACAGTGACACAGACAGAAGGGAGCTATGAGTCTGTCCCTCCCCCCGCAGGGTGACACAGTGACACAGACAGAAGGGAGCTATGAGTCTGTCCCTCCCCCCGCAGGGTGACACGGTGACAGACAGAAGGGAGCTATGAGTCTGTCCCCTCCCCCCGCAGGGTAACCAGTGACAAAGATAGAAGGGAGCTATGAGTCTGTCCCTCCCCCCGCAGGGTGACACAGTGACACAGACAGAAGAGAACTATGGGTCTGTCCCTCCCCCCGCAGGGTGACACGTGACAGACAGAAGGGAGCTATGAGTCTGTCCCTCCCCCCGCAGGGTGACACAGACAGAAGGGAGCTATGAGTCTGTCAATCCCCCGCAGGGTGACACAGTGACACAGACAGAAGGGAGCTATGAGCCTGTCCCTCCCCCCGCAGGGTGACACAGTTACACAGACAGAAGAGAGCAATGGGTCTGTCCCTCCCCCCGCAGGATGACACAGTGACACAGGCAGAAGGGAGCTATGAGCCTGTCCCCCCCCCCCCCCCCCCGCAGGGTGACACAGTAACACAGACAGAAGGGAGCTATGAGTCTATCCCTCCCCCCCCCGCCCCCCCCCGCAGGGTGACACAGTGACACAGACAGAAGGGAGCTATGAGTCTGTCAATCCCCCGCAGGGTGACACAGTGACACAGACAGAAGGGAGCTATGGGTCTGTCCCTCCCCCCGCAGGGTGACACAGTTACACAGACAGAAGAGAGCAATGGGTCTGTCCCTCCCCCCGCAGGATGACACAGTAACACAGACAGAAGGGAGCTATGAGTCTATCCCTCCCCCCCCGCCCCCCCCCCGCAGGGTGACACAGTGACACAGACAGAAGGGAGCTATGAGTCTGTCCCTCCCCCCGCAGGGTGACACAGTGACACAGACAGAAGGGAGCTATGATTCTGTCCCTCCCATCACAGGGTGACACAGACAGAAGGGAGCTATGTGTCTGTCCCTCCCCCCGCAGGGTGATACAGTGACACAGACAGAAGGGAGCTATGAGTCTGTCCCTCCCCCCGCAGGGTGACACTGTCAGAAGGGAACTATGAGTCTGTCCCTGCCCCTGCAGGGTGACACAGTGACACAGACAGAAGGGAGCTATGAGTCTGTCCTTCTCCCCAACAGGGGGACACAGTGACACAGACAGGGGGAGCTATGAGTCTGTCCCTCCCGACACAGTGACACAGCCAGAAGGGAGCTATGAGTCTGTCCCTCAACTGCAGGGTGACACAGTGACACAGACAGAAGGGAGCTATGAGTCTGTCCCTCCCCCAACAGGGTGACACAGACAGAAATGAGCCATGAGTCTGTCCCTCCCCTCGCAGGGTGTCATAATGACACAGACAGAAGGGAGCTATGAGTCTGGCCCTCCCCCCGCAGGGTGACACAGTGACACAGACAGAAGGGAGCTATGAGTCTGTCCCTCCCCCCGCATGGTGACAGTGACACAGACAGAAGGGAGCTATGAGTCTGTCCCTCCCCCCGCAGGGTGACACAGTGACACAGACAGAAGGGAGCTATGAGCCTGTCCCTCCCCTGCAGGGTGACACAGACAGAAGGGAGGTATGAGTCTCTCCCTCCCCCCGCAGGGTGACACCGTGACAGATAGAAGGGAGTTATGAGTCTGTCCCTCCCCCCGCAAGGTGACACAGTGACAGACATAAGGGAGCTATGAGTCTGTCCCGCCCCCCGCAAGGTGACACAGTGACAGACATAAGGGAGCTATGAGTCTGTCCCGCCCCCCGCAAGGTGACACAGTGACAGACATAAGGGAGCTATGAGTCTGTCCCGCCCCCCGCAAGGTGACACAGTGACAGACAGAAGGGAGCTATGAGTCTGTCCCTCCCCCCGCAGGGTGACACGGTGACAGACAGAAGGGAGCTATGAGTCTGTCCCTCCCCCGCAGGGTGACACAGTGACACCGTGACAGAAGAGAGCTATGGGTCTGTCCCCCCCCCGCAGGGTGACACAGTAACACAGACAGAAGGAAGCTAGGAGTCTATCCCTCCCCCCCCGCCCGCAGGGTGACACAGTGACACAGACAGAAGGAGCTATGATTCTGTCCCTCCCCCCGCAGGGTGACACAGTGACAGACAGAAGGGAGCTATGAGTCGGTCCCTCCCCCCGCAGGGTGACACAGTGACACAGACAGAAGGAGCTATGAGCCTGTCCCTCCCCCGCAGGGTGACACAGTGACACAGACAGAAGGGAGCTAGGAGTCTGTCCCTCCCCCCGCAGGGTGACACAGTTACACAGACAGAAGGGAGCTATGAGTCTGTCCCTCCCCCCGCAGGGTGACACAGTGACACAGACAGAAGGGAGCTATGAGTCTGTCCCTCCCCCGCAGGGTGACACAGACAGAAGGGAGCTATGAGTCTGTCCCTCCCCTGCAGGGTGACACAGTGACAGACAGAAGGGAGCTATGAGTCGGTCCCTCCCCCTCAGGGTGACACAGTGACACAGACAGAAGGAGCTATGAGCCTGTCCCTCCCCCGCAGGGTGACACAGTTACACAGACAGAAGGGAGCTATGAGTCTGTCCCTCCCCCCGCAGGGTGACACAGTGATACAGACAGAAGGGAGCTATGAGTCTGTCCCTCCCCCGCAGGGTGACACAGACAGAAGGGAGCTATGAGTCTGTCCCTCCCCTGCAGGGTGACACAGTGACAGACAGAAGGGAGCTATGAGTCGGTCCCTCCCCCCTCAGGGTGACACAGTGACACAGACAGAAGGAGCTATGAGCCTGTCCCTCCCCCGCAGGGTGACACAGTGACACAGACAGAAGGGAGCTAGGAGTCTGTCCCTCCCCCCGCAGGGTGACACAGTGACACAGACAGAAGGGAGCTATGAGTCTGTCCCTCCCCCGCAGGGTGACACAGTGACACAGACAGAAGGGAGTTATGAGTCTGTCCCTCCCCCCGCAGGGTGACACAGTGACACAGACAGAAGGGAGTTATGAGTCTGTCCCTCCCCCCGCAGGGTGACACAGTGACACAGACAGAAGGGAGCTATGAGTCTGTCCCTCCCCCGCAGGGTGACACAGACAGAAGGGAGCTATGAGTCTGTCCCTCCCCCCGCAGGGTGACACAGTGACACAGACAGAAGGGAGTTATGAGTCTGTCCCTCCCCCCGCAGGGTGACACAGTGACACAGACAGAAGGGAGCTATGAGTCTGTCCCTCCCCCGCAGGGTGACACAGACAGAAGGAGTTATGAGTCTGTCCTTCCCCCCGCAGGGTGACACAGTCAGAAGGGAGCTATGAGTCTGTCCCTCCCCCCGCAAGGTGACACAGTGACAGACAGAAGGGAGCTATGAGTCTGTCCCGCCCCCCGCAAGGTGACAGTGACAGACAGAAGGGAGCTATGAGCCTGTACCTCCCCCGCAGGGTAACACAGTGACAAAGATAGAAGGGAGCTATGAGTCTGTACCTCCCCCTGCAGGGTGACACAGACAGAAGGGAGCTATGAGTCTGTCCCTCCCCCGCAGGCTGACACAGTGACACAGACAGAAGGAAGCTATGAGCCTGTCCCCCCCCCCCCCCCCGCAGGGTGACACAGTAACACAGACAGAAGGGAGCTATGAGTCTGTCCCTCCCCCCCCCCCCCCCCAGGGTGACACAGTGACACAGACAGAAGGGAGCTATGAGTCTGTCCCTCCCCCCGCAGGGTGACACAGACAGAAGGGAGCTATGATTCTGTCCCTCCCCCCGCAGGGTGACACAGTGACAGACAGAGGGGAGCTATGAGTCGGTCCCTCCCCCCGCAGGGTGACACAGTGACACAGACAGAAGGAGCTATGAGCCTGTCCCTCCCCCGTAGGGTGACACAGTGACACAGACAGAAGGGAGCTATGAGCCTGTCCCTCCCTCCGCAGGGTGACACAGTGACACAGACAGAAGGGAGCTATGAGTCTGTCCCTCCCCCCGCAGGGTGACACAGTGACACAGGCAGAAGGAAGCTATGAGCCTGTCCCCCCCCCCCCCCCCCCCCCCCCCCCGCAGGGTGACACAGTGACACAGACAGAAGGGAGTTATGAGTCTGTCCCTCCCCCTGCAGGGTGACACAGTGACACAGACAGAAGGGAGCTATGAGACTGCCCCTCCCCCCGCAGAGTGACACAGTGACACAGACAGAAGGGAGCTATGAGTCTGTCCCTCCCCCCCCAGGGTGACACAGTGACACAGACAGAAGGGAGCTATGAGACTGCCCTCCCCCCGCAGAGTGACACAGTGACACAGACAGAAGGGAGCTATGAGTCTGTCCTCCCCCCCCAGGGTGACACAGTAACACAGACAGAAGGGAGCTATGAGTCTGTCCCTCCCCCCCCCCCCCCCCCCCAGGGTGACACAGTGACACAGACAGAAGGGAGCTATGAATCTGTCCCTCCCCCCGCAGGGTGACACAGACAGAAGGGAGCTATGATTCTGTCCCTCCCCCCGCAGGGTGACACAGTGACAGACAGAGGGGAGCTATGAGTCGGTCCCTCCCCCGCAGGGTGACACAGTGACACAGACAGAAGGAGCTATGAGCCTGTCCCTCCCCCGTAGGGTGACACAGTGACACAGACAGAAGGGAGCTATGAGCCTGTCCCTCCCTCCGCAGGGTGACACAGTGACACAGACAGAAGGGAGCTATGAGTCTGTCCCTCCCCCCGCAGGGTGACACAGTGACACAGGCAGAAGGAAGCTATGAGCCTGTCCCCCCCCCCCCCCCCCCCGCAGGTGACACAGTGACACAGACAGAAGGGAGTTATGAGTCTGTCCCTCCCCCTGCAGGGTGACACAGTGACACAGACAGAAGGGAGCTATGAGACTGCCCCTCCCCCCGCAGAGTGACACAGTGACACAGACAGAAGGGAGCTATGAGTCTGTCCCTCCCCCCCCAGGGTGACACAGTGACACAGACAGAAGGGAGCTGAGACTGCCCTCCCCCCGCAGAGTGACACAGTGACACAGACAGAAGGGAGCTATGAGTCTGTCCCTCCCCCCGCAGGTGACACAGTGACACAGACAGAAGGGAGCTATGAGTCTGTCCCTCCCCCCGCAGGGTGACACAGACAGAAGGGAGCTATGATTCTGTCCCTCCCCCCGCAGGGTGACACAGTGACAGACAGAAGGGAGCTATGAGTCGGTCCCTCCCCCCGCAGGGTGACACAGTGACACAGACAGAAGGAGCTATGAGCCTGTCCCTCCCCCGTAGGGTGATACAGTGACACAGACAGAAGGGAGCTATTAGCCTGTCCCTCCCTCCGCAGGGTGACACAGTGACACAGACAGAAGGGAGCTATGAGTCTGTCCCTCCCCCCGCAGGGTGACACAGTGACACAGCAGAAGGAAGCTATGAGCCTGCCCCCCCTCCCCCCCGCAGGGTGACACAGTAACACAGACAGAAGGGAGCTATGAGTCTGTCCCTCCCCCCCCCCCGCAGGGTGACACAGTGACACAGACAGAAGGGAGCTATGAGTCTGTCCCTCCCCCGCAGGGTGACACAGACAGAAGGGAGCTATGATTCTGTCCCTCCCCCCGCAGGGTGACACAGTGACAGACAGAAGGGAGCTATGAGTCGGTCCCTCCCCCCGCAGGGTGACACAGTGACACAGACAGAAGGAGCTATGAGCCTGTCCCTCCCCGGTAGGGTGACACAGTGACACAGACAGAAGGGAGCTAGGAGTCTGTCCCTCCCCCCGCAGGGTGACACAGTGACAAAGACAGAAGGGAGCTATGAGTCTGTCCCTCCCCCCGCAGGTGACACAGTGACACAGACAGAAGGGAGTTATGAGTCTGTCCCTCCCCCCGCAGGGTGACACAGTGACACAGACAGAAGGGAGCTATGAGTCTGTCCATCCCCCTGCAGGGTGACACAGTGACACAGACAGAAGGGAGCTATGAGACGGCCCCTCCCCCCGCAGAGTGACACAGTGACACAGACAGAAGGGAGCTATGAGTCTGTCCCTCCCCCCGCAGGGTGACACAGTGACA